>NC_056749.1:503597273-503644773 GCF_019279795.1 Protopterus annectens
GATATATAAATTTTAAAGAATAATTTAAATATATCTGAAAGCTTGTAATGCAGATTAGTCACTTATTTTTGACTGCTCATTTATTAAATGCTTTTAGGAAAAAGCTGAAGATTTTTAAGAGCATTGTGGTTTTATAACTTGTCATTGTCTAAAGTCATAGTCTTGTTCAGTATAACAGACTCATAAATTCCAATATGAATCTAAGTACTTACTTTGGACGAATTTGATTGTGACAAGAAAAACATAACTAGAAAATAAGCACAGTAGTTCTACCACCTTTAAATTGCCTGTCAGATGTTTACCACAATGTTTTGTCTCTGGGCATTTACTAATAAGTGGTGAAAGTTAAGATTAAGGGTTTGTGGCTGATTAAGTCTGCAGATATTGGTAGCATCATAAAATCCCCATGATACACCATGATCCTCCAAGAAGTCCAGTCCCAAATAAAGATCTGGTGTCAAAATCAGAGACTAATTCTAAATATAACCAATAATTGTATCCTTCAGCAAACTCCTCTTTTAACTATTGCATTGACTCCCCATCCTGAAAGTTGATGATTCTTTAAGTCTTTATATATATATATATATATATATACTTTTTCAGTTTGGCATGCTCTCAAAGTTGAAGGGTTGCTTTCAATCAGAATAACTGTTTCGCAGGTTTTCATCAAAATGGTTCAGAGAATTAAGACTAAATTTTTACATGTCAAACCGTTCTATGTCAGTTATATATTTTGATTTTTACTGAGCTGTATCATTTGGCAAAAATCTTTATCTTTGTAAATTTCATAATATTGGTTATTTAATTAATGACGAGGTGAGTGTGTAGCTGGAGCAAATGAAGAGAGTACGACCTTGGCGTAAAACAGTGCGAAAAGTGAAGTGCATAGAAGAAAGTCACTGTGAGAGGCATTTTCTCTCTACCTCCCTGTCGCAGTAGAATCTTAGTGGATTATGTTGGCAGCTGAAAAATAAAATGCTTCGTGTTAGATATTGCCAAGCACATTTTGATTATATTTACAATTTTTTTAAGTTATTTTGGCATGTAATCCACATCAAAGTCATCCAAAGAATGTTTACCTGGATATGATAATAGCTTGTCATCAAAAAGGATTTCAGTTGAGATGTCTTTGTTTTCAAGATTGTTTTTCTCCTCATTACAATGAAACAAACTTTGTTCACAGATAGTTATGTTGCTTATTTTTGGTTTATGCAGCCAGAAATTGTTAATTTTTCAGTAAACTGATGTCAATTTTGATGAAGTCACTCTTCATCTTGCATGTACCTAGGATACTGACAGATGGCTTGCAGTGCAAAATAAGTTCCTTGTGGCCTAAGGGTTGCACCCTTAATGGAGGCAAGAAACAGAAAAACAAGCACACATTGAGGCATGCAAAAAGAGATTTGGGGTAATAAAACACCAACTAAGTGGTTAATTTTTTTGGTAATTATGTAAAATTACAGTTCTGGGAAAGAGGGTGCTCAGTCTCTGCAGACAAATGGTGACTACCGCATATAAAATGTTGACTTTAAATGGGCAATTTCAATGGAAACAGGCACAAATACATGATATTTAAAGTGGGACTGACTACGGCTCATGAAAAATGCAAGTAGGAATGGATCATTGTTTAGTTGAGGACAGCAACTGATGAGCAGAATGAATCTTGGGATTGCTAGCAGCATACCCATGATGGCAGTGGAAAACTGCAGTGTTTACATCACATTAAAAAACATATAGCACTGGAGGAGCACATAAAATTATTCTGCTACTGGTGTGACACAAAAATATATTTTTTAAAAAAGGTATCTAACATCAAACATTTAAACAATACCCGGGTCCTTTTTTTATTCTGCATTATTCAAACAAGGCAGAGATAAAAAGCAGAAGGAATATGTCAAATCATGAGCTTAAACTTAGAAGTTGTTAGATTTCATTTATGACCAGGTCATATGTATGCAAGTCTTCCCAAATGTCAGATTTAAGAGGAATGCATATATCATCTTTGCACTGAGTAACTTTTTATAAACTGATCATATAGAGGGCGTAAGAAAAATGTAATATTTTTTCCTTCCACATACCCGCTAAACTATATTTTGCCTGCGTCTTCCTGCCCTTATCTAAACAAAATGTTATTTCCCTTATCTTATACGGTATTGGCACCCGGCACCTACCAACATTTTGTACTGAAAAACTATTATTGCATTACATTTTCATTGCTTAAACTGATTGATTTCTTATAGATTCATAGATGTATTCTAAATTCTTAGATTGTTAATAGGCTAACAAACTGGGGCTTCTCTAAGCCTAATCAAGTTTTCACAAAAGAAGAATGGTGGTCTGTATCCAAACAGAAAATTAACAGCCAAGACTTTATAAGCTGCCCCTGTCCTTGAGGGTCACGGGTGGCAGAATCATTGTAAATTTCTTATTACCCATAACCCTGGTCTAGGTTGTGCTTAAACTGGGTAATAGATTAACTCAGCTTTGCATGGCTGGGAAGTCTGATCCATAGGAGAGGCAGTCTCTGAGACACACATCTGTCTCTCCAGCATGTTCTGCTTAAGTTACAGACAAAATTCAAGTTCCTAGACCTTGTATTTCTGGTATTCCTTTACTTACGAATGTGTAGGAAAGTCATAAGCGTGGCGTTTGTGGATGCTGTGTAAGCCTGATATAGATTACCCCTCAGTAATCTATAGAAGACTGATTAGAGGGAAAGGGCCTTAAGATGTTCTGCACAAGGCAGGTTTGATACACCTTGTATTTTTTTGTAAACAACCACAGAGGTCACTCTAGTTGCTGCGGGTCTATATTATATCCTCGAACGCTTAAAAAAGCGAATGCTGATTGATTGAACTTATTTTTGCGAAACTGCAAAATATCGAAGCAGCAGAAATTCAAATTTTTTCCTAGGGAAATAATTCAGTTGTCCATTTCTGTTGCTTCGGTAATTTCAGTATTATGGTGGAAAGTTACCGGTCTGATTCAGGTAAGTGTGTGATTGTGTGGATGTGAGTGTTAGGGTGATTTAGGTGAGTTAGGGTTAGGGCTCGGGTTAGGTGTGTGTGCGATTGAGTGGACATGAGGGTTAGGGTGGATTTAAGTGAGTTAGGGTTAGGGAGCGGGTGAGGTGAGTGTGCGATAGTGACAGACCTTAGGGTTAGGGTTTGGGTTAAGGTAAGTGGGTAGTTAATGGTGTGTGCATAGTTTAGTGTAGAGTTAGGTATCAGATTTTAGGTGTATGTGTGTGGATTTCTGTTTGTTTGGTGTGCTTATGCTGTGTGTATGTGTTTTGGATCAGCGATTTTTTTCCCCAGGGAAAAAAATCGCTGATCTGACAGTTCAAGATTGTAAGCTTTTGCTTAAATTAGGTCGATCAATCAGTGTTCGCTTTTTTAAGTGTTCGATGATGTAATATCAATCCAGTTGCTGCATATGCTTGGTCAGGTACATATCAAAGGGAGTATTTTTCTCTTGTATTGGTCTGATAAGGGTGGAATACAGTGAGATAATGACCTCTTTTGACTTGCATGCCATGATATTCTTATAAGTTCCGCAACATAAGATTTCCTCACCACTGTGGCCATTTGATGGTCATAAGTTCATAGGTATGTACTAGGCTAATGGCCCTGGAACCTTTACAGGCCTAGCCCATAGGATTACCCTTGCATCATGCCACCCATCCTTAGTTCCCAGTGCCTCTGTCGAGTAAAGCCACTGGAGTAATCCCTGAAGTGAATTTCCTATTTCCCATCCACTCATCAAGATTTCTCTTGAAGAGGGCCAGTGAGGTGCTCTGTTTGACATGTATGGCAAGTCTATTCCATAGCATGGGCAGTCTCTGGTTTATGAACCTGTTCATCCAGTTTGTTCTGTTGATTGTGGTAATGAGGTTGAGGTTTCTGGAGTGTGTGGTGTGGATGGATTGGGATTTCTTTAGATGTAGCATTTCTAACAGAGCTGGGTCAGACATGGCTTTGTAAGTCGAGCAAAGATCGCCTCTAAATAGGTGATATGAGACAGAGAATAGTTGGAGTTTTTTGAGTCTGTCCATATAGGACAAGTGTTTTAAGACCTAGGATCCTCTTTGTCGGGTACTTCTGTGGCCTCTCCAGTTGTTGCAGGTGTCTAGTGAGGTACATGCCAAATGGGGCATTGTACTCTATGATTGGCTTAATGAGGGAAGTGTGGAGGGAGGCAATGACCTCTCTTTTCTTGGATGCAAAACCCTTAGTAATGGGATGTGCCACATAGAAGGACTTTCTGACCACAGTGACAATGTGGTGGTCAAAAGAGAGGCTTCTGTCAACCTGTGTTCCAAGATCTCTTATAACTTCTTCTGTGTTCAGTGGACTACCATTGATGTGGTAATTCATGGGAACCGGGTTTTTCACAAAGGGGATGATGTCACATTTTTTGGCATTGAGCTTAAGGCATTGTTCTGATACCAGTCATTGGTCTTGGTGAGGCCTTTCTGTAGGATGTCAACATCACTTAAGGAGTATATAATGGCTCCCAACTTGCAATTGTTTGCAAACTTTGTCAACCAGAGTCCCTTCGTGTTGGCCTGGACTTAAGGGAAGTAGATCCCAAGCAGGAGAGGACGCAGGACCGAACCCTGTGGGACTCCACTTGTGACTGGTAGGCAGTCTGACTTGGATGCAACTACTTTCACACTGTGGGTTCTATCTATAAGCCGGTTTGCAACCCACCTAGTGATAATAGGGGTTGATGCATAGCTTAGTGAGTTTTTCTATGATTCCTAAGTGGGGAATGGTATCAAATGCTTTGGCCAGATCAAGGTACGCTGTATGAACCACCTTGCCTTCATCCACACCTCTGGGGACTGACTCAAAGAAGTCAACCAGGTTGAGCAGGCATGATTTACCCTTCACAAAACCAAACTTTTTGGGATCCAGAGTTTGGAGATTCCCTATATCCTTGGTTATTAGGTCCATGATGATGCGCTCCATAGCTTTGCATATCAGACTCATCAGGCTAATGGGGCGATAGTTCCCAGGGTCTGTAGATGCTCCTCCGTTGTGGATAGGGATGACTGTAACAGTGCGCCATTCAGTAGGGACAAAGCCTGAGGTGAGGCTGTGACTGAACAGGGCACACAGCTTAGGTGCCAGTTCACTCTGCAGTTCATGTAGAACATAGCCAGGGATATGGTCAGGTCTCATAGAAGCTGTATTTTTGGCCTTGGACAGTGCTGTTCTAACCTGTGCAGCAGTGACACTGGGTGCCTGGCAATCTGCTGGTATTGTGATTGGTCCTTTAGTGGGGGTGACAGTGGTAAAGTTGGCACTGAATCTGTCTGCCAGTATATTGGCAGTATCTGTTGGCTTGGTATAGGAGTTATCATTGTGCAGTAGCTCAGCACAAACTGGGTATTGCCATGGAGATTCTTTACATAACTATAAAAGGCCTTGTGGTTGACTTTTTACTTTCTGCTGTAATTCTATTTTCATAGCTAGCTTTAGAGGATTTGAAGAGGGATCTCAATTTTTTTCTGAGGCTGATAAGGGAGTTTTTCCAATCTTGGAACTTCACCTTATTCTGCATCAGTTTCCTTCTCCTGTTGTAGAGTTTGTTTATAGTAGGGGACAACCAGATTGGCTTCCTTTTTTGGAGGAGAGCGTCTTGGTTCTATTGGGTATGGCGAGATCCATTTGTATACATGTTCGTACAGTGCATTGGTGTATGATTTGGCAGTTATGCAACTATTTACAATTTGCATGGGTGCCATGAAGTTAGCCACCTCTGTTTTTAGGAGCCCAAAGTTAGCTTTGGAGACATTTTTCATGGTGGTTACATTTGCTGGGTGGGTGGGAGGGATGTGGACTTCCAAGGTGATTCATTTGTGGTCAATTCTAACCTGGAAGGGGTTGACTATTAGTGTAGAGCAACAGTCTCCCATGTTAGCAATGACCAGGTCAAGGATGTTGCTACATCTAGTGGGGGTAAGAACGAGCTGGTCCAGAGCATTAGAATTAATGAATTCCGGGAACCGTTGGGTAAGTGCATTTGTACACAAGTAGTTTTCCCAGTAAATGGAGGGATAGTTGAAGTCACCCAGTATGAGTGTTAGGTTGGACCCTGATATTCTCCAGGGTGCTTAGGAATGTGGAGTATGAGTCTTGGGACATGACTGGGCATCTGTAGCAGGCTACAACCTGAATTGCTGTCTTACCCAATGTTAGCTATACCTGCATTATCTCTGATGCGTTATGTTGGGCTACCAGTCTGGAGGTGTATACATCCTTTATGAATATGGAAACACCACCACCTTTGGAGCTCCGGTCCAAGTTCTGGGGCCAAAAGGTGTGGAAAGAGTTATAGCCTAGTAATGCCAGGGGTACTTTCTGCTGTCTTGAACTACATCTCTGTTACAGCACAAATGATGTTCTCCATTTTAATGAGTACTTCCAGCCTGTGGATTTTGAGATTTAGACTTCTAGCGTTGAGCAGCATGACCCTCAGATTGCAATTGTTTGTAGCTGTTACAGTGGCAATTTGGTCTTTGGAACTCTACCTAAAAAAGGCACTATAGTGGTGGCAAGAGCCTTGGCCAGTATCTGGAATCCCAGAAGTGACACATGCAAGCCATCTCTGACAAAGCATCGAGGTCCGTCGATCATGTCTTCCCAGGTAGACAGAAACTGGATCCCCTTAGAATGACACCACAAACTTAGCCAATTGTTAAAATCGATCATTTTCTGATTGTACTGTGGTATCATTGTGGTTGATGGTAGGAGGCTGCTCAGGGCTAGGGTCATACCTGCCTGCGCTACATATTCTGAGAGCTCTTCCATGTCTCTTCTTATGTAGTTCAAGGAGGTACATCTCTGGTCATTCACACCCACATGTGCAATGACAGAGTCATAGTTGTACCTGTTGAGGGACCTGAGTGTCTGTGTTATGTGGCGGATCCTGACAGCTGACTGTTGCTTTATCCTTATACAACCTAGTGAGTGGGACATTGGTGTGCCTCATTATCAAGTCACCTATGACTAGTGTGTTGGGCATGTTGTTTTGCCTTAGGGGCTTTGGTTGAGTGGCACACTGTTTAGGAGAGTGTTCTCTCTCATGATTAGTGTTGTGTTGCAGTGGTCGAGTACGTTTCTGCCGAGGTCTCTGCTGATTGGGTAGATTTTCATTGAGAGCCTCCACAAAGGTGGGTGTGTGGTTTCTGTTTTTATGTGAAGACAGTGCTGGTATGTGTTCTTGAGGGCTAACTGTTCCATGTGGTGTGGTGCAAGTGTTGACCTCCATTTGACCAGCTATTCCAGACTTGGCTGAAGAGTGTGTGGCTTCCACTTTGGATATATAAGTGCATCTCTCACAAGTCTGAGTGTTGGGAGGTAGGAGGAGGGGGTTGTCAGTGTACATGAGGCAGTTGCTACATTGCCTAAGGATGCCCATGTTCACTAGGTTAATAGGACAAAGCACAGGGAACTGACCTTTAGACATGCCTGGAGGGGTGTGGGCATTAATAAGTACTGGAGCTGTTTCCTTGTAGAAAATTTAGTGCTGGTAGCACTTGTGTGTACTACAATAACTGCTACAAGAAGTCTGCTAAAGTGCTAGACAATTAAGCTAGTAAAATTGCAAGAAAGGTGGAAGGTAAAGCTACTATACATGAGTACCCAGATCCCTGAACACTGGGTCAGCTCTTAGGAGTGTGTTATCAACATAGTCATTAGCCAGGATGGTTGACTTCCCAAAGAGTACCATTTTATATTGCTTACTATAAACTTTAATACCATGGCTTTGGCCCCATTTGTTAGTCAGAGATGGATCTTGAAGAACATTGATGTCTACAAGGGAATCCATGATGAGCACCATCTTGGGGCAAACTTAGTCATAAGCCCTTCAGCATTAGCTCCATTTCAATGAACTGGATGCCAAAAAGGAACACGACCAGTACTGAGGCCTTGGTGGGGACTCAGCTAGTGACTGGACTTTTGGTATAGGTGGCCTCAACTATTTTCATATCCTGGGTCTCATCAGTGAGTCGTTTGGCTGTCCAGTGGGTGATGAGAGTTTATACATAAATTAGTGAGCGTGTCTTTAATGCCTGAGTAGGGAAATGTATCAAAAGCCTTGGCCAAGATGATGTAAGCTTGGTGCACAGTCTTCCCTTCAAACAAAACCTTTATGATGCACCAGATTTAATAGGCATGACCATCCTTTAATAAAACTGGACTGTAATGGGGCCATCATTTGCAGGTTACCTATGTCCACATTTATCATGTCCATGATTATTCTTTCCATGGCCTTTCATATCTGGCTGGTAATAATTATGGATCTGTAGTTACATTGATCAGTGGTTAGACCTCCTTTGTGTAGAGGAATGACTGTAACCATTTTCAACTTATTGGCCACAAAACCTGATTGAGGGCTTCAGCTAAAAAGTGACTCAAGTGAGCGAGAGAGGTCACATTTCCTGCTATTTATTAAACATCCCAGGATTTTATTGGGGCGCATTGATGCAATGTGTTTGGCGTTCAAAAGTGCATTGATGACATATTCCCTACCAGTAGTTGGGGGGACTGTGGTATGTGGTATTTCCTTTGGACTGTTGGTAGGGGGAGTGGGGGAGAAATTTGAGCTGAACCTATCAGACAAAAGGTTGTCAATGGCCTCTGGTTCAGTGTGGCTGATTCTATTTACTGCACATTGTGTAGTTCCACTGAAGTTATGGCCATGGCTGTAGAAAGCTTTGTCAGTGTCCTTTAACAGAGAAGCTATTTTTTCTTCATATTTGGCCTCTGAAGTATTAATTAACAATACTAGCTGCCTGTTTACATTGGTCAGGGGGCTTTTAGTATGTATGGCTTTATTTCTCCTATGCTTGGTCAAGATTTTTTTTTCTTTCACTGTATAACCAATTAATATTGTGATTCCACCAGAGTGGTTTGTCTCTTGAGTCTGCCTTATTTTTAATACGAGAGAGCACAACTTGCTTTATGCAGTTATAACTATACAGCAATTTAGTAAATAGCATATGCCATGGTGTTTATTGGGTTTGGGAGTACTTCAAATTTAGCCAAGGTGTTACTTGGTAGAGTGAGGCTAGCCTTGGAATTGTTCTTAAAGGTTTTTGTTTTGCTGGAACCCCATATTTAATTTTTATTTCAAGTGATACCGCCTTATGGTCAGATTTGATAAGCGAAGACATTACATTGGGTAAAGAACATTGGCACCCCATGTTTGTGAGTACAAGATCAAGTATATTTCTACCCCTGCTAGGAGAATGGACCAACTGTTCCAGGATGTTGGTATTAACAAAGGTGAAGAATCACTGGACTTGTGTATTAGAAGGTGGTATAGGATTCCAGATTTTTAGAGGGTAGGTGAGATCCCCATGAATATCATATCGGATGAAGTATGACTCTAACACATTGAAATAGGTAGTATGGGCTTCCTGGGACATGAAGGAGGGCCTATAGGTTGCAAGGATATGGTATGAGACCCTGTTTAGAGTGAATTGTAAATGTATGAGTTACGTTTATGAAATTTTAATAAAGGTCATCAAATGCCATTTGGTGTGATGTGTATTTATTAAAGGGGACTGGGACAATTAGTTTGATAGACAAATAACATACAGTTCTAATACATTTGTAACACCAGCATTTTGAATTACCCATAGTTCTAATAGGTTTACTATCAAAAGAATGAAAATCACAAACGCGAATGGTGATTTATGTGACACACATCCTCAACTCATACATATTAAGTAGGTTGAGTGATGGATGCAACAAGATCGACAACGTTCTGTTGATCTTAAAGTTAGCAGCTCCCATTGCCAACCATGCTTTGAGTCCTTGCCTTGTGTACGTCCGTCTGAACAGGCGTAGAAATGAACATTGACATTCCGACTGTCGCTCCTACCATGTTCGAGGAGGAGGCTGTTGTGCAACTGAATGTCGACATTTTGACTGTAAACCATTGTAATAAATTAGTAACAAGCATCTTGTATAAATCAATTTGATATTTGCAAATGACATGATTATTTACAAAATTTCATCTAGCTGTGATGGCAGTACCTCCTTTTGTCAGGGCATAAAAAAGCTTTCATTTATACATAATCAGGTTATTTGGAGCAAGAGAGTGGTTACACAAGGTGGTTCTGTTAAGAGCAATAAAAGCAGTAAACTGATTCCTTAAACCAAGTCCTCCTTCCCCCTTAACACCATAGTGTAAACTGAGACTGTTCTATCTTAGAAGTGAAACTAAAAAGCTAAGGACAAATTAAAATATATAATACAAGAACAGCTTATTAGCACTTTATATAGACTAACCTAGTAATCCAAACTTAATTAAGAAACAAACTCACTAACAAAATGACTAACAAAAAGATCTACCACTGGACATCTTTCAGAATAAATACTAATACTTATAAATTAAAACACTTTTAACAAAGATCGCTTTCGTACCAAATAAATACTTCATCAGGTTTGTGTGTAAAAATGTATCATAATATGAATGAACCTGTATAATTCTAAAAGTAAACACCTAAGTAGGCTGAAAACCATAGCTTAACTATAATTGCCAAGGTGGAAAAACGGTGAAAAAATGATAAAATAAAGCATTAAGGCCCTGGGGATTTGTTTGTGTGGCATCTAAGATAGCACTTCCTCTTGAGTGCATTTTTGCTCATTCAAACTATCAGAAAACAGCACCAGTGTTGGTTATTTTAATTGTAAAATACTAACATTTTATTTATTTTATGTTTGTTAACTGGGGATGGCTGTGAAAAGACCCTTTCTTAGCAGAGGCATGGGGAGAAAAGCTTCACATAAAGAAATTACAGGTACATTTAGATATTTTAGACATGATCAGTATACACACAAATTACTATAGACATGTTTTTACAGTGGTATGCAGCACATCAACAGTTACAGTGGGGAGAACAAACAAAATTAATTTAAAAATAAAGGTAATTAATAGATTTGTGGTGTACAGCTGAAATTTGGAACATAGGTAGAATACATACATAGTACACAGGTACAGTACATACATTGTAAATTAGCCAGTGTTTGTAAGAGTGAAAACTATTATCAAGTACTCTGTTTAGTATGTGTACTTCATCCGCTTTCATCATGGCACTGCCAGCTTTGCTTGAGATGTTGCCTAATGAGGTTTTTAAAGGACGCTTTGGACAATGTGTTTTGTATGCTAGTCTGGGGAGAGGTCCATTTTTTTTAGCCACTAAACTACTATATAGTTTGTCTCCAAAGCTATTGTAGCTGTTGGTGACTTCTAGTAGTAGTTTGCTTGATGACCTAAGAGGCCTTTTGGCTGAGTGATGTACTAGGTTTTTGAGGGCAGTACACTTATTGAGGAGGTAATAGAATGACAAAGGCAGAGGTGATTTTAGGTTAGGAGGTTGGGCAGTTCAAGCCAGTGGAGCTGTTTCAAAGCAGTACAGTGATGAGTTCTACATGAGCAATTTGCATAAAAGAAGGATTTCTGTCTATCTTTCCAAAATTGGAGCAAGTACAAGAATAATGCAGTGGCTCAACACCTGCAGCTTCACAAAAGACACACTGGCTTTAAATATCAAATTATTGATTATGTGGGCCTTTTGGAACTGGAAGGGGACATCCCTAATCTTTTACAAAAATGTGAGCTACTGTGGCAGCTGAAACAGTTTTCTTTTAGGAGCCTGGGGCTTAATTATCATTGCTCTATAAAAAGCATAATAGAACTTAAACTGCCCCACTGTTTAAAATACTATTAAATGTCTGATACGGGACTGGTTAATGCTGATATTACATGCTAATATTGTTAAAAAAAATATCAAACATTGCAAATATTTTACAAGGAAAATAACATCGGTGTTGTTTTCCAATACTCTTGAGAGCAATACTATTCGTGCAAACTAATTGCTTTCTTATATGTCACACTTGAACAGATCCTGGTTTTCAGCCTACTTAGGTGTTTGCTTGTAGATTTTTATACATTTTCTTTCAAATTATCATATGTTTTTACACATAAACCTGATAAGTATTTATTTGGAACAAAAATGATCTTTGTTCTAATAGATGTGCAGTGTTAGATCTTTTTATTAAATAGTCATTTAGTACATTAGTTTCTTGACGTTTGGATTAGTAGGTTAGCCTACATAGTGTTAATAAGCTGCTGTTATAGATTTTAATTAATTTAGCTTTTTAGTTTCACTTCTAAGATAATGCAGTCTCAGCTTACACTATGGTTTTAAGGGGGAACGGGGGACTTGGTTAAAGGAATAAATGTAATGATTTTATTGCTGTTAACAGAACAACCCTCTAACCACTCCCTCCAAATAACCTGATTATATATAAATAATGAATGTTTTTGAGGCTTTTCATTATGCTCAACTAGGATCACATGTTTTTGTTTTTCAGTAATGGATATTTCATTTTTAACTGGACTGTGGACTGCGTACTATTTTCTGTTTTATTATTTTGTAGCATGCATCTTCCAGTTTGATTTTTATTATTGAACTAGGTGCGTAACATAATTCCTGGAGTGAAATTCAAACCCTCCACACTGCAAAGTTTCTTCTTAGTTTATTTAAACAGGATGGACTCCACTTGTCAGGACAAGGGATGAGATTTTTTGCAGCAGATATATTATGATATTTGGCTAACACAAGACAAGATTTTAGCCAGGTCAGAAATGCAATAGTTCGAAGATAGCAACATTTGATTTATTTGTGTTGGTTATTAGTTCTAACATTAATAATTTGAAAATTTGCTACATTTACATAATATTTTAATGTTATTGTTTGTGAAATACATGACCAGAAAGCAGTTCTGTCATGGTATAAATGTTTGATTGTAACAAAGTCAGTTGAAGGTGTTATGGTAGGGTTAAAAGATTATGAAACCTGTGATTATTGCATGTTTGATGTTAACACCCACACAGTAGATTGTGTAACTGTGATGATAAAGACAACCCTCAAACAGACTACTACTGTTAGAGTATAGACCACCAAACACAAGTGCTGATGGCCTGGAGAATTCCATACATTTCTTGCCATGAAACACATGAGGGAAAATGATAGCAGCTGAGGTCTTGATTTTTTCAGAAACAGACAAATAATATCGATTGTACAACATTAGTAAGTAAATTATATAGAATGTGAGTTCATGATAGTAGTTGCTGCAGATTATAAAAAAAAAATTACCAAGAAATGGAACATGCTAGACATTTTGCGTTCCTATGGAAATGATTGCTACTTCACCACTTTTGATATGCAGTGATCATGAGATTATAAATGTTAAATTTCTACTAGTTAATTCTGCCAAACTGAAATATAAACCATTGTGCATTTGATTAATGATAGATTTGGGAGCAAAACAGTCACTGTAAAACTAATTGGAGTAATCAATTCAGTAGAAAGACTGCAGAAGGAATGTGACAAGGTTTATAAGGAGAATTGAAAAAAAAAATCACAATGTGTTTAATATCAGGATCTCGGCACACAGATTGATATATTTTATAAGAAGATGACAAATATGATAGAGAAAAATCATACAAGTAATTTTAACAGAAAAACATATAAGTAATGTAAAAGTAGAACTATAACTTTGAAAACTGAAATAAACAAAATGAGTAGTTAAAATAAATATAGCATGAGACAAAATCAAAAACATTTTGGAGAAAATTTATATAACAATGTTGACCATAATAAGAGACCATTTTATGGATACATGACACATGGTAAGAGTAAAACTTACAAATTGACAAACTTTGCGTAGATTGTAAAATTTATTCTCAAAGCCAACAGATTATAGATATATTTACAAAATATTATGCAGAACACTTTGGTTCCATAAAGGGGATTATAAACTATGCTACTCACATCCAAATAACTTCACATATTGTAATTAAATCAGATTATATTGAAAAAGATCTGTGTAAACTAGACCCAAAAAAAGCAGAGGCGACTGAATTGATAACTAAACTGAGAACATATCAGCATGATTTTACAACACATTTTATTTGCTATTGACTAAGTCATATATATGTACATAGGGAAAGATTCTGCAAGACTGGAGTAATGTGCTTGTTAGTCATCTGTAAGAGAAAGGCAAATAGGACATACCCAGAATCATAGAGACTCATAAGTTAACTTTCTTGTTGTGTAAAAAATAATGGAGAAGGTTATTTTATTTATTTATTTATTTTTATTTTATTTTTTTTTTATTTTACATTTGTTGATCGGCCTAGTCTAACTGGATACATGCCAATTTTCAGTAGAGGCCCGGGGAGATAAGCTCCAAGATAGAACAATGAAATTAACAAGATAACAAATAAGGAAATATTAAACAAAAAAAAATTATATTTACAATGCATATTACAGGTTATCACAGTAAATTCAGCAGTACAGAATACAGGCATACCATAGCATGCTAGTACAATCAAGATGTTCTAGAGGGAGATAGTATTATGGTTAATAAGGAAGGAATTATAGTTGATGAGTAGAAGGGGTAGGAAGAGCAAAGTATTAAGAGATACATAACTAGTCAGGCTTAGTACAAAAGTATTTGTCAGAATGGGAAAGGCTCGGACTTGAAACTGTATATCAAGATGCATATATTGAAAACAGACTGATAACTACCTGTAACATGTTGGTCCACAATAATAAATTAACGGCTATTAATGAAATGAGTGTCATGATATAATTTGTATAGATTTTAATTCAGCCCTTGATAAAGTTAGACTGATCAGTAAATTAGAACAACTATGTATTAGTGTAACCAGGATAAATGGATCGATGCATGGCTTACAGCCAGGACCTGACAAGTGCCATACAGCAATTGAATAAGTGAAATTGTAAATTGCACTTAGGTTGTCCCATAGGGCTCTCTCCTAGGCCTGTACTTGAGCTTGTATTATTCAGATCATTCTTTTTCATTGGAGATGCTCTATAGACTGTATGTAGATGAACTAGAACATGGGTAAACTGATTGCATCTGTTAAAGTCAGGGCATGTCTACAAAATAACTTGAGTACATTAACCATTTGGGAACAGAACAATATGATGAAAATACATCAAAAACAAGCATGTCAGATTTGGGAAACATAAGCTGAAAGGTGAATATGTAACACTGCACACCATAATTACAGCTGTGGATTCATTTAAGGACCAGGGTATATGGGTAAATCCAGCTTTAAGTCTTTCTGTTCTTATCAACCAGTTGGTTAATGATAGTTGAAATCAGAAATGATGAAATTAAAGTTTGTAAATATGGAAACCTTAAAGAATAATACTAGCATGAGGAAATTGAAGAGTGCAGTGGAAATATACCAAGGGCATCCATGGATATGAAAATTTAAGTTATTATAAAAGATTAAAATATGTGAACTTGTACAGTGTTTCATATGGATATTTAAGAGGAAACTTTATTCAGGTATATAGGGCATTTGAAGACATCTACAACTGAAATAGTTCAGGTTATCAAAGATTAGTACAGAATGATCAGACAACCTGTGTAGGCTATTATATATGAATGGAAGATGTACTAATTGATTCTGAGAGAGACAGTAACTGATGCATGGAACAAACAACAAAATTATAGGAAAATGAGCACTAGTCTGTATATATTTTTAATAACCACTTAGAGGCTTATTATGGGAATGATTGTTTTGGTGTGTTAGGTAGGAATGGCATTACTGCCCTTGCCTGAAATCCTTGTGTGTATATGTATGTGTGCATAAATGATAGACTAGGTAAGGACTGTGGACAATAGACAGTTGTTGATAACACATTAATGTTAACATGATCACAATCTAAATTTGTGGTTTGTCATACTCATTAAAGATGTCCCTTCTGCTTTCTGAATATCGATAGACACTCTACTTTTGAATATAAATGTGTATTGTAAAGACTTAAATGGACTGTGTGCTCACACTATGAATATATATGAAACTCATAGGTTCATAGTATATGAAACTCATATAACTATAAACATTTTTTGTACAATTCAGGAGTATCTTTGGATAGTATAAAGATCATTACTTTTTTAGGTGCTTAGAAACTGTGATAAGGTTCTCACTGAACAGGCACAACATGATATATAACCTCCCGGGAGGTCAACTTCTGAAAGTCATGGGTGGATTTGCTCACATGACTGTTTACATACCAGAGAATATTAGGGCAGTTTATAACAGTATCCTGGTGCATACTTTGAATGTTGCAGCATAGTTGTAACAATAATGTTCAATAAGCTCTGCCAGACCATTTCCTGCTGGAAGAACAAAGATAAGCAAGTCAATATACCTCCTACTAGAGGACCTATTAGCGGTGACTTGGCATCAGCAAAACTGCTGTGCAGTACGCCTTCAAAAGTTCAAGAATAAAGTCCCATTTTATTTAAGATTCATGGTATACAAGAGATTGTTAGGTATATTTAGAAAATGTGCAGATAAGCAGAATGAATCTAGAGTACATACTATCCCTAGACTAATTTCTATCCCTTTGATGTATGCAGCATATGTAGTATTAGAGAACTTAAAAGAAGTTAGCAGTTTCTCTGAGCTTTGGTGCAAAGCTAGTCACATAGTGGACAGGCAGTATAACAGGAGAAAGTCCACTGATGATGTATAGAGCCAGGTTCATTGATGGCTGTACTCTGTTCTGTAAGCATGGGAGCAACATAATGCAATAAAATTCCTCTGTAACAGTGACCTTGAATTATGTTGTTTCTGTGTACCGAATACTTTGTAGACATATGGACATAATGTTTGCTGTCATGCTCATTTTGCCTGGAAAAAGTAATACATCCTTCTATTCACAATTGAAATTAAATATATTTGCAAACAAATGTTTAACTGGATAGCCCAATGTAGAAAAGTGAAGCTCGTTTTTTCTTTAAATCATTGAAAGGAACCTATCAAACATTTAATTTTATGCATGAAAAATAACATGCTTAAATGTTGGCTAGATATGGTTGAGTGCATTGAATGCTAATGAGCTTAGAAACTATTGTAAAAAGGCTTCCTTACATTTGGTTGAGTTACAAAACAATCGGTTACATTTTTTCAACCTTTATATTTAAGAAAAAAAATATGTAAAAAATATTTTTTCCAAGGGGTAAACTTGCCCCATCCTCTCAAATATATGGAATGTGCCACCTCATACCCAACTATCCTTATGCAGTCTAGCTAATTGCTGTTAAATGAAACATCTTCTAAAATTCATGACAAAAAAATGCTCATCAGAAGAGGTAGCAGTAAAGTGCAGAACTATTATGAAATGAAGCAAGATAGTCTAACATAAAGTATTTAAAACTGTATTAAAGGAGCACCTGGCAACCAGAGGAGCATATTCTGTTTTTGATGAAACAAGACTTATGTCCAGGATATGTTTCTCAACCTCTGTAATATGTATGAATACAGCCTATGTCAGCCAAACTACATGACCCTGTAGTACACTATGTAAATACTAGTGACATAAAGATTCATTATTTCATTTTCTTTTTTTTAAAACAAGTTTATTGTTTTTAAACATTATTTCATTTTCTGATGCTAACATTTTTCAAACTGCAAGAGTGATCATCGTCCATTTTTGGAAAACAGTGGCAATCAGGCATAAAGCTGATTCTGGACATTGTACAGGTGTATCAAAAGATAAGCATAACCCACTAAGAACTGCACAGCAGCTCCAGGGAGTCTGGCATAGGGACAGCTCAAAGAAACCAGTGCAACACCTTACATAAATCTCAAAAGCAAGGCTGATTATTCAGAGAATTTCATTAAATCTATCATTTTTATCTGATCAACCACCAGGCACACACTGCATTTGACATTAGAAACCCAGTCAACTCTTTAGACACAAAGATGAATAAATTAATTAACATTTCAAATCTTTTCATATTTTTCTTATTTGGTGAATCCAATGCACATCATGCATTTTTATTTTAATTTCAGATTGCATATCGTGTGAAGACGTTCATGCAATAATAAAAATTCATTTATCTGAGGTATAACTATTTCTGAGGTGCTGATAAGATATATATAATGAACAATAATGCAGATGTGCTATACACAGGATGAACAAATCTATATAGGAAGACTATTGATAACATTTTCATATCCTGAGTACAGAATTAGCTTTCTGAGTAATGTTTTAATTGTATTACCAGTAATGCAAATATATACACCCAGAAGACATTCATTTTATGTGATCAGTGACTGGAAATTCATTCTAGATTTATTGCAAGAGACTTAGAGTTTAGTGTCTCCAAAAATAAATGAGAAGCATTCCTACTTGATTTTTTTAATTTGATTCTTGCACAGATTTTCTGGCCAATTCTTTTATATTAATGATACTATGAGGAATTTCATGGTTTTGGCAAGGTGCACTAATGTGCATGCTTGTTTAAACTTGCCGCATAACGTAAGCCCCATTGCCCCAAAAATCTCACAGCATTCCATTTGTAAATGCAGTACTGCATTTTAGTTGCTGTTTAGTATTTCTGACAGTATCCTATCCAGGATTAGCTTTTCTGCCTTGCCATATCTTACTGCTGAGCTAGACATTGTCTTCCTTTCAAATTTTCAGTGGCTAAGCTGCATTGCTGGACAGTGGAAGAATTGATGAATGATGTGGATGCCATGCTAGATGTAACATATTCCTTTCCTTTGATTTTTCATAAGGCATGGGAAACAAAACACTGGATGAAATTATAGCATCAAAAACACACCACAAATTTGTTATACTTTTTCAGAAAATATATATCTTCATTTAGTGCATAAATTCCAGAACCTGGTACTGCAAAAGTCCTCTGTTTGATTCTCAGATTCCTTTCACCTACTATGGGATGCTAAGGATGCCATTTAACCAAACTTTACTCCCATGTTGCTCCTGAAGTGGGACTGTGTAAAGTGGGCTTACCATGTTAACTAAATATGATTGATTAATGTATTTATTAAAGTATGTAAGCATTTATTTATTTGGTTGCTTTAATTTAGTTCTGTTTGTTAGTTGAACTGTGTCGGGTACATTTTTAAAGTGGACCCAAGGGAGGATCCTGTGAACACTAAAATGTTAATGTAGAATAACAGAGGAAACTAAAAATTGGTATAGAAGGGGAAATATATTAGTAGCTTAACAGTTTCATGTATCAAAAAGGTATGGCTGAGGAAAAGGGAAGTCTGAATGATGTGAAAACTAGTATCAGAGGTGGTCTAGTCCACTGGCACTAAATATTTATGGCAGTATGTTACAGAATGCTACCAATGAATTGAAAAATATAACCAATCAGTGCTTCTATATGGAGCAGAAACCTGGGCAGTAAAGTCAAGGCAATGAAGAAAACTTTAGATATCAGTGAAGTGTCTGAGATGTCTAACCAGGATGTGGATCATTTGACAAGAAGAAAAAGATACAAGAATATCAGTGCAGAAACCAAATAAACTCATTTGTAGAAAAGGTACAGAAGAACAGATTGCATTGGTTCAGTCATATGGGCATGAAAGCAAATGATGGATTAGTAAAGCAGATTTGATTGAATGGATAACTAAAGGCATTCAGCAAGGAGATGGATTGCATGAGAGAAGATCTGCTACACATGTGCGTGAATTTTGAAGGTAGTAGAGTGGCACTGAGAAGAAAGTTGTGGTTATAGTTGACATGGCATCCCTGACTCCATGCAAAAATGTAAAAAAAGAGGTTGATGGGACTTGTGATGGGTTCTTTGGTGATAAGATCAAAGGTAGCAGATGAGCAGCTATGTCCAGTATGCAACATGGTGTAACTCCGGTCAAACATTTTCACCTTAGGATAGGACATATCCAGCATTTTTTACCTTGAACACAAGTCATATTCTATTATGAACCTATCCTTATTAGCACTCTTCAAGAAAAATCTTGATGATTGGATGGGAGATTGGAAATTCACCCTGTGGATCACTTCTGTTGCTCTGCTTGACAGGGGCTTAGGAAAATAATTTTCTTGTGTGGCAAAATCCAGGATACCTTTTGGCTAGGCTTATGTAGGCCCTAGGGCCAATAGTCTAGTACCTACCTGTGAATCTATATGGGATGGTTAATAATCATGTTGAAATGACTGTTAGTGTATGAGGCATTAACAGTAATCCTTTGTCTTAAATGTTTTAGAGAGTTAGCGTTCAATTAGCTGATATTCAATGTACCTGATATTGACATTCCCTTATGAAGAGCTTTTCCACACTTAGATAATGGTGTCAGGTTAGCCGTTTTCCCTTTAAAAGTGCAAGGGTTTTTGTTGATGGCATCCTCCAAGTAATAAAAAAAATATGGAATGTTAGGATTTGGCCACCTAATAAAATGGTAGATCAATACGGATATGATCTGGTTTACATATTACATTTTCTGCAGCAAAACCTCATAGCTGTAATTGATGCTGATCATATCGTAACTTGGTAGATTGTGAAAGAGAAATGACTGTACAACATTGCTTCCAATTACATTTATTAGTATGCTAAATGTCCTTGGTCTGTTAAAAACATCTGGAGATTTATCCTTCGGTACCTTAGAACATACTATACCTGAGGTGGTCATCCTTACTTTAATGATTTAAATGCACTTCAGCCATAATTTTGCTCCATCCATACCATTATTAGCTACAGGATTTTTGAAAGATCTCTGCATATGGCCAACACAGGTTCAAGTTAGAGACAAGTCTTTAGTCCCCTTTACTGAATGTTACCTTTCCTCAACACTGATTGGTGTATATGATTAACACTGTGAGATTTTAATTTGCCTGCTTCTAGTATTAACCATCCATGATGTTTTAAGTTTTATCTCCGTTTGTCCAGCTATGGTGTTAGTATATTTAAATGAGGAGGTGTGGAGATGAACTTCCTAATGTAAGAGGTGTAGGGTGTTGCTACACCAAACATTTTTTAGGTGGTGTGAGGTTTTGTCTTTTGTGGACTCTGCTGTCAGTTATTTGCATTCAGTGGATTCAGTTTTACTGGTTTGTCAATTGGTGGTCTATAGTGGAAGAGGTAAAAAGTGATGGATCCATTTCTGGGATTTTAAAGATCACTATATAATTGTAAACGACATGTATTGTGTATATAGTTTTAGTAATATCTAATGTCTATAATTGGTGTGCAAGTGTATTACATCTAATATATGTAAAAATGATGCACCATCCATTATTGTATATTATTTCTTGTAAGTGAAAAAGTTCACTGTTGCTCTGTAATAAGCTAATGTAGTATGCCAACTGTCTCTGGAGCTTTTCTTGCCAAGCCTCCACCAAAAATGGGCACCGACCCAATCAGATTTTCCTGGTAAACAAATGTCAAATAAATATATAGGAAAATTATATATAGGCTGTTTTGCTTATCTTCAGTCTGTGCTTCAAGTTTATCTACATTCTTGCTTTGCCATTAACAGATGTTCTTCATCTCACATTGCTGCAGTCCTTACACTTGGGTAGCCCGCTGTCCTCGGTCGGCCCGAATATCAAAGCATAAGGCTGACGTCGGTCAAGGCGCATTTGACTGACATCAGGACGTCAGGGTACAAATGCGCATGACCGACGTCATATCCTCAGTCTTTTTTGCCGCATGGGGCTGATGGGGCTTCTCAGGTTACTATACTCCCCTCCCTGCCTAGGGTGGTTAGGCCCTCTCCTTCTGTTTCCAAGGCTTCTCCCAGGGGCAGGCCAGGTTTAGCTTCAGTTGGTGTTACCCCTAGTTCTTCAGGGACTGTGCCCAAGAAGCATATGCTTAAAATGGCAGAAGATTTGATTACTTTGATTAGGGGTTCTATGCCCCCTCCTGATAAGAGACCTAGGGTGGAGCCTGAGTTAGGGAGTTTTGAGCAGGCTTCAGATGTTTCAGAGTTTTCGGCTGAAGACTTGCAGGAGTACTCTCCTTATTCTGATTCTGATGTGGATGATTCTACTCCTTCTGCTTCTCCTCCTGAGGATTTTTCTTTTTCAGAAACTCTTCATTCCATGAGGGAGCATTTTAAGTGGGAAGGTCAGGACTTCTCGGATTCCAGGAAAAGGCTTAGGGAATTTTTGTTTTTACCCCAGCATAGGCCTTTGGCTATACCTCCTGTTTTGGATGTAGTGGAAGATGTTTTTACAGAGGCTTCTCTTAATCCTGATTCTTTGCCTCCTGCTCCTGTTAAACCGGATAGGTATTACAGGGTGCCTGAAGCTCATAAGTTTCTTTTAAGAGTCCTAGGGCAGACCCAGAAACTGTTAGCCAGGGGCCTAAAGGTGTTAAGGCTTCTGTTGTAAAGAATCCGGTTCCTGCAGACAAAGAGGCCAGGGCCTTGGATAGATGGGGAAAGAAAGTTTATACTTCTTCCACTCTTGCTATGAGGGCTTTGAATTGCCAGTTTCACATGTTGAAATACCAAAACTATCTCCTTTCACAATTGAAGTCTAAGGTTGATGCTCTGGCAGAAGGTATTGATTGTAAAGAGTTGCAAGATTTAGTACATGTTTCTGAACAGGTGGGTAAGCATTCTTTGCAATGTGGTTTTGATGCTGTACAGGCCTCGTCTAGGGTGGCTGCCACTGGGTCAGTTCTTCGCAGGCACGCCTGGCTGAGGGATCAGAATTTGTCTGACCATGTTAAAACAAGGATTTTAGATGCTCCTTTGCAATCTGACGTGTTGTTTGGTTCTCCTGTTGAGGCAGTTTTAAAGAAAATGGAAGACAAGGCTAAGTCTATGCAGACTGTTAAAGATTTTTTGCAGGTCCAGCCTCCAAAGTTTAGTAGAAATTGGCCAACTAAGGGGTGGACGTATCCTTCTTATGATTCCCAGTCTAGGGGTAGATCTAGACGTGGTAGGGGCAGAGCTCAGGGCTCTTTCAGGCCTAGAACAGGGAGTTCTCCTGCACAGTCTTCAGGTGAGGGCAGGGGTCAGTCCTTTCGTAAACAGACCCAATGACCTACCTTTTCAGCTGCCAGAGCCTTCTCGTCTGGCAGCACCTTTGGGAGGAAGGTTGGCACTTTTCAAAGAAAATTGGAGTTTAATTACCCAAGACAGATGGGTATTGGATATCATACACCACGGTTACAGGTTTTATTTCCATACCTTGCCTCCTTTCAAAGGCATGCCAGACGTTCCTCCTCAACAAAGAATAGAGGCTCACAAGCAAGTTTCTCTGTTGCTCCAAATAGGGGCCATACAGCCGGTTCCCATGCCAGAAGTGGGCCTAGGATTTTATTCTCGCCTGTTCCTAGTACCAAAGAAGGGGAACACGTGGAGACCAATTTTGGATTTATCTATCCTCAACACTTATCTGGACATTCCCAAGTTCAAAATGTTGACGTTGCAGCAGCTTTTACCTCTGCTGGGCAAAGATCATTGGATGGTAACTTTGGATCTCAAGGAGGCTTACCTTCATGTTCCTATCAGACTAAGTTGCAGGAAGTATCTGCGTTTTCGAGCTGGGACTTCTCACTATCAGTTCTCTGCATTGCCCTTTGGCTTATCTACTGCGCCCAGAGTGTTCACGAAAGTTCTGGCTCCAGTGATAGCTTTCTTCAGGCTAAAAGGAATACAGATCTATCCTTATTTGGACGACTGCCTGATTCTGGCTCCAGGAAGGGAAGAGCTTCTTCATCATTTGGAATATGTGATAGCAGTGCTAGGATGCCTGGGGTATTCTGTGAACAAAATAAAGTCCAGTCTAGTACCCTCTCAGGACATGTGCTTTCTGGGTGTGAGACTGAATACAGCATCCCAGATGGCCTTTTTAACCCCGGACAAGCAAAAGAGTCTTTCCCTTTACTTCCATCAACTATCTCATCAGTCCGGGCTGACTGCAAGGACAGTCCTTCAAGCCTTAGGGTTCATGGCATCTTGTATTCTGGTGCTTCCCAATGCCAAACTGCATATGAGGAAGCTGCAATGGTATCTCAAAAATGTATGGACACAGCACTGCCAGGATCTGGACACTGTCATTCAAATAATACCTTGCATTCAAAAGGAATTTTTGTGGTGGGCTCAGGAATGTCACCTAAACAAGGGACTCTCTGTGACCCGGCCAGAGGCGAGTCAGATTTTAACGACAGATGCCTCAGACAAAGCTTGGGAGCTCATCTAAATGGAAAGTGGATACAAGACAAGTGGCCTGCCAGACTACTACATCTACATATCAACCTGAAGGAGATGTTAGCAGTCCAGTTTGCATTAATAGCTTTCAAGGAATTACTTCTTCCAGGGCAGGTGTTGATTCTAACAGACAACACAACTGTCATGTGGTACATCAACAAGCAAGGGGGAACGCATTCTTACCCTCTATGCAGGCAAGCAATGATTTTGTGGGAGACTGCTCTCAGTTTACAGCTCAATCTTCAGGCAAGGTTTCTGCCAGGAGCACAGAACTCCTTAGCAGATATGTTGAGCAGACGAATTATGGATCCCCACGAGTGGAAATTGGATCCTCATGTATTTCAGAAATTGACAGTGTCATGGGGAACTCCAGACATAGATCTGTTCGCTTCTCCACTAAACCATCAGCTGCCAAAGTTTTGCACAAAAAGGTTTCATCCCACAGCTTGGAGAGTGGATGCTCTTTCTTTCAATTGGAGCAATCTTCATTTGTATGCCTTTCCACCTCTGCCTCTCCTCCCAAAGGTACTTATAAAGGTCAGACAGGACAAGCCAAGGATGATTTTAATAGCTCCAGATTGGCCTCGACAGCACTGGTACCCATTACTGAGAAGTCTGGTATGGAAGCCTCCATGGCCTTTGCCTTCGATTCCACACCTGTTGTCACAGGAGGACAGCCATTTGCTCAATGTCAAGCTTCACTCTCTGCACCTAACAGCCTGGCATATTCTGTTTTGAACCATAGTGGGCCTCCACTTCCTCAGCAAGTTTTGAATGTTATTTTGGAAGCTAGAAGGCCTAGTACAAGGAAAGTGTACGCAGACAAATGGAAGAGATTTTTATTTTGGAGTGCAGCAAAGATTTTGATGTTTCTGAGCCTAATTTGTGTGTGGCTCTTCAATATCTTACTGAGTTACTGGACAAAGGTTTGTCTTTCTCTTCTATTAAAGTTCATGCTGCAGCAATTTCGCTCACTATGATTGCGACCCACCATTGTTTTCTCATCCTTTGTTCAAGCAATCTCCTAGAGGCGCAAAGAATATAAGACCCCCACGAAGACCTCCTACTCCTGCTTGGGATCTCAATTTTGTGTTGGAGAAACTCACTCTACAACCTTTTGAGCCTGCAGCTACTTCTGAGTTGAAATATTTGTCATGGAAGACTGCTTTTTGTTGGCCATTACCTCTGCAAGAAGGGTTTCTGAATTGCAGGCCCTTATGGCGGTTGAGCCTTTCTTGATTTTCCATAAGGATAGGGTATCATTACGTACTAATCCTTCCTTTATGCCTAAGGTGGTTTCTAGTGTGGCTTTAAACCAAACTATTCATTTGCCTACTTATGCAAATCCCCAAAATAAAGGGGAAAAGATTTTGCACACTTTAGATGTACACAGGCAGTTGCGTTATTATTTGGACAGAACTAAAGGGTTCAGGCAGTCTCAGCAGTTGTTTGTTTCTTTTGCTTTGAGTTCTCAGGGCAAGCCTGTGTCAAAACAAACTATTTCTAAGTGGATTGGGTTTTGCATTGCTTTCTGTTATTCCCATCATGGCAAGGAGATTCCAGCTGGGATTAGGCCTCATTCCACTAGGGCTACTGCCACTTCGACAGCTTTTGTGAGGGGAGTGGCAACCAAGGATATTTTGGAGGCAGCTACTTGGAGTTCAGTGCATACTTTCTCTAGGCATTTTCACCTGCCACTTTACTCTAAATCCAGGGCTGGTTTTGCCACTGCTGTTTTGCAGGGCATTTTGGCAGCTCCTGCTTCCTTGTAGTTTAGCCATCCTCCCTTACCTCTGCTTTGGGATTCTACCCAAGTGTAAGGACTGCAGCAATGTGAGATGAAGAACATAGTACAGTTTTGTACCTACCATAAATGTAGATGTTCAAGATCCACATTGCTGCAGTCCAATTTACCCTCCCTCCTTCCCTCTGTAGTTAGAGGTGGTTGTGTGGGTTGGGTTGTACATATTGTGTATATTGTATATATTGTACATATAATTAGTGCAAGGGTGGTTGGTTGGTTGTTTGCTGTCTTTTGGTTTTGACCTTTATTTTTAGGGTCTTCTGACATCTGGGGCAAGAAAAGACTGAGGATATGACGTCGGTCATGCGCATTTGTACCCTGACGTCCTGATGTCAGTCAAATGCGCCTTGACCGACGTCAGCCTTATGCTTTGATATTCGGGCCGACCGAGGACAGCGGACTACCCAAGTGTAAGGACTGCAGCAATGTGGATCTTTGAACATCTACATTTATGGTAGGTACAAAACTGTACTTTTTCTTCATCCTTTGTGCATAATAAAGGTTGCACAAGCTCAACAACCCCTGATGTATTTATGCTTTTCATTAAAAACCGAAGCATTAATTTGTCACTAAACATGTAAATGAAACAGCAGATACACATGGTACAGCACATCTTAGTTGATCTGAAACAACCCCAGTTCCATTGCCTACATAAAATCAAGCTGAAAATGCAAAATAAAAGTTTGTGATCATACAAAAATGTTTGCCAGCTAAGGCAATACCCTTGAAATGAAATCATTCTTACTATAATGAAAAATATAAAATAAATGCATAAAAAGTCAACTAAAGCTGTGCACTTAACCAGCAAAATGGGAAACAGCATTATTTGCAAATTGGACTCTGTTTCACGGAAACTAAATAGCCTCACTAAATATTAAAACTAAAAGATCCTTAGAGATGTATCCCCTTCCCCAGCCACTAGTAAAATCCTAACCTGTAGTCACCCATGTGCATGCAAATACACACATAGAAATGCAAACTGAAAAATCTTTTGCTACAAAAAAAATTGTTTCCCAATCCCATACACCTTAAAATCCAGTCAACAAAAATCAGTCAGTCAATTCCATACCTAAAATGTTTGATAAAAACCGCATGCAAAAATACTAGATGTTATCTATCTAATGTATGCCTGTGCATTCTTTTTTTATAAAACTTATGTTAACATTAATTCAATGCAATCATTTTTTCTGGACTTGTGCTGTAACAGGAAATCATATATTCACACCATGTAGTCTCCAATGATTTAGCATATAGATTTACTGGAAATGACTAGCTTTCAGAAATAGAGGGGCGTGGCCATGAAGAGCACTGAGTAGCAGCATTTCTCTTCAGTTAACTGTCTCTCCAGATATTCTATGCAGAAATTTTATGAAATAACTTTTCTAATTGTGGATATTATTTAAGTTTTTTTTATTCCTCTTGCTATAAAGAACAATAATATTTTTAGAATAATTTAATTTTTCCTGTCAAAATTTCTGTGATACTCTGATGTTCACCAGTTAAAGGATGAGCTTCTCTAAAACAGCACATCAGGATACTACCTTAAAAAAGCAAACAATCCTTGCTGACTAATATACAACAATTAACCAGCATAATTGACAGAATGGACTTGAAACTGGATGATTTCAAGGAAAGATGTACACATCAAATGGACACTATTCATGAAGACTTTAAAACAGAAAGAGCAAATCTTGGGAATCCAAACAGCTCTCAATGTTATGGACACCAGAATTTAGGAAAGGGAACATAATACTGAATTTACTTTAGGACAAAATACCCAACTGCTATCAAAGGTAGATGATCTTGAAAATAGATCTCACTGCAATAATATAAGAATATTTGGATTACCTGATAATATAGAAGAGAATAATATAGAAATGTTTTTAACATTGTGGTTTCTAGAAATTTTGGAACTTCCTGAAGCACTTTCCTATGGTATTGAAAGGGCACACAGGTCCAAGGTATCATCTAATAACAGCAAAACTAGTTCTACTAAATCTGTGATTGCAAAATTCCTTTCATCTCATGATAAGGAAATAGTACTGAAAACTGCCTGGGCAAAATCACCAGTTAAGGTAAAAGACAATTTAGTACACTTTGATAATTACTCACTAGCAGTAATCTCCAAAAGGAAAGTATTTTTGCCCTTAATAAAAGAACTTAAAAAGAACCAAATAAAATTTCATTTATTTCCAGCAAGGTTAAAAATCTCAGAATGCAACTAGAATTTTTGAGGACATAAACACAGCTCTTTCTTTTGTTAAAACAAACTTCTGGACAAAATTGAAGACATGGAATGGGCTACTGCTAGTTTAAACAGGTTGCCAGAAAATGAAACCTGGAAAACCTTTGAACAAAAAAAGAAACTTAGAAAATAACATCAGATACATATCTTTTTGCCTCCTTTCTACATGTAAGTGACCCAGAAAGACTGGGGAGATGAAAAAGTCTCGGGTATACAGAATATCTTAAATGAATTTATAGAATTTTTTACAAACATTAACAGACAATCCAAGACAATAAATTCTAACCCAAGAAATCAAACCTTTCATTAACAAATATACAAAAAAAAAAGATTATCTAGTGAACAAGTTGTTGTTGTTATTGGCAGACCCATATCCTTTAAAGATGTCCAATCCCAGATTACTAAATTAAAACCAAATAAAGCACAAGGAAATTACGGTATCATCCCAGAGGTTTATAAATTACCAGCTGATGCCTTAAAACTGCTTCATAAAGTTTACAATATTTCCCAAAATGACAGTCTAATACCTCCATCATGGAAATATACTTTTATCTCCAAATCCTCAAAACTGATAAGGACCCTGTTAAATGTTCATCTTATAGGCCTAGCTCCTTATTAAACATTAATTACAAAATGTTTGTCAGTTTATGCAGACAGACTTAAAATGTTTTCACCCACATTAGTCGATGAAGATCAAACAGAATTTAGAGTAAACAGAAACTCTTTTGACAATATCAAAAGAATTCTGTCCTTAATTGAATCAGTTTAATACTTAAAAAAAAAAAAAAAAAAAAAAAAAAAAAAAAACATTAATCAGTCTTGACATAAACTACACTTTAGAGTCAGTTAATTGGGACTATTTATTTTTACTTTTGGAGGACCTTTGATAAGATATGATGAAAACATTGAAGGTTATAGCTTGAGTTCTAATGATGTTCCCAAATTACAAATGTTTGCGGATGACATACCAATTTCTCTAGGTGGTAATAATGCATCTATTCAAGCTCCTTTTAAAGATGCTGAATATTTTCAAAAAAGTCGGGTTTAACCTTTAATAATAAAAGTAAGATCTTGACAATTGGCCTTAAAAAGCTAGAATTACTAGATGTCTATAAAAAATACCAAGCACAGTCTAACGAATTACTTTATCTAGGCATTGTAATTGCTAACAACATATAAGATATCATTGAAATCAATTACAATAAAAGCTTATTGGCAATAGGAAATCTCATTAATAATTATTAAAATGATTGTTACCTAAAATTCGTTATATTATCCAATCAATCTCTTTACCCCCTCCTAGTTCATTAATTAAGAAATATAATTCTATGATACAAACATTTTTATGGTTCCCTATAAGACCTAGAATAGCCTTATCTTATTACATGAAAAATTGGGAAAATGGGGGGTATAGATTTGCCTAATTTGGAAATCTACTCAGTTTCTTCAATGGCTAAATTTATTTCTCTTCTTGTAAATATTGAATACACTGCTAAATGGAAGAACATTCTAGAAATATTAATGTGATGCAATAAAGAATAATAAAACACAGAAATTAATGCTGTTTAATAGCTCTTATGTGGATCTTAAAAGATTATTTTCTACTTATTCTCAGAATTGTATAACAAATTATGTAATTCTTTTGAGATCATTTAGAAACTATATAAGTTCAACTTGTGTAAAGATTGGCTATTTCTCCTATTTCCTATTGCCTACATGCAAGGTGCTATATTTTCTTCTGATTTTATGAAAATGTATACTTTTCAACAAAAAATAAATACATTTTTTAGTTCCCAAATGAGATCTAATAATCTGAAATCCATTAACTTACTGAAGAATGAACATGATTTTGACCCAACATCCTGGTTGGATCTACATGAAAGCAGAAACTATGTATCTAATAAACTTGACTCTATGAATATATCAACTAAAAGTTTAGTTCCTAAACTAATTCAGTATATGGTGCTGTCTATAAATCATAAATCACCAACTAAGAACATTTTATCTCACTTAGATAAGGCAATTAAACTAGATCTAGATAATATATCAGATAATTATTGGAATTATTTCTCCTTAATAATCATCCCCCAACAGAGAAAGACAAATCACATATATTACAATCTGCTAGTATAGCCACTTCTTCACTAAGATGGGAATTTTTCACATGGAGATATTTGCGTAGATCTTCTATAACCCCACTTTAAGTAAATTTAATAATAAAAACGTTAACTGCTGGAGATGTAATAATGTAGTTAATGCTGATTTGGGCCCATATGGTATTTGATTGTACTGAATTAAATAATTTCTGGAAAGACAATCACTTTTTACAAGCAATTTTCACAGATAATATTTTACTCTCAAAATCTCTAGTATTGTTTAACACTTTAAAACAGAAAGAGCAAATCTTGGGAATCCAAACAGCTCTCAATGTTATGGACACCAGAATTTAGGAAAGGGAACATAATACTGAATTTCCTTTAGGACAAAATACCCAACTGCTATCAAAGGTAGATGATCTTGAAAATACTGCAATAATATAAGAATATTTGGATTACCTGATAATATAGAAGAGAATAATATAGAAATGTTTTTAACATTGTGGTTTCCAGAAATTTTGGAACTTCCTGAAGCACTTTCCTATGGTATTGAAAGGGCACACAGGTCCATGGTGTCATCTAAAAACAGCAAAACTAGTTCTACTAAATCTGTGATTGCAAAATTCCTTTCATCTCATGATAAGGAAATAGTACTGAAAACTGCCTGGGCAAAATCACTAGTTAAGGTAAAAGACAATTTAGTACACTTTAATAATTACTCACTAGCAGTAATTTCCAAAAGGAAAGTATTTTTGCCCTTAATAAAATAACTTAAAAAGAACCAAATAAAATCTCACTTATTTCCAGCAAGGTTAAAAATCTCAGAATGCGACTAGAATTTTTGAGGACATAAACATAGCTCTTTCTTTTGTTAAAACAAATAAACTTCTGGACAAAATTGAAGACATGGAATGGGCTACTGCTAGTTTAAACAGGTAGCCAGAAAATGAAACCTGGAAAACCTTTGAACAAAAAAAGAAACTTAGAAAATAACATCAGATACATATCTTTTTGCCTCCTTTCTACATGTAAGTGACCCAGAAAGACTGGGGAGATGAAAAAGTCTCGGGTATACAGAATATTTTAAATGAATTTATAGAATTTTTTACAAACATTAACAGACAATCCAAGACAATAAATTCTAACCAAGAAATCAAACCTTTCATTAACAAATATACAAAAAAAAAAAAAAGATTATCTAGTGAACAAGTTGTTGTTGTTATTGGCAGACCCATATCCTTTAAAGATGTCCAATCCCAGATTACTAAATTAAAACCAAATGAAGCACAAGGAAATGACGGTATCATCCCAGAGGTTTATAAATTACCAGCTGATGCCTTAAAACTGCTTCATAAAGTTTACAATATTTCCCAAAATGACAGTCTAATACCTCCATCATGGAAATATACTTTTATCTCCCAAATCCTCAAAACTGATAAGGACCCTGTTAAATGTTCATCTTATAGGCCTAGCTCCTTATTAAACATTAATTACAAAATGTTTGTCAGTTTATGCAGACAGACTTAAAATGTTTTCACCCACATTTAATATATTTTTGATGTAAAATAGTACCTCCGCCTAATGTTTCATACTTGCTGTAGTATATGTTAACGGTGTTGGAGGAAGCATTTTACATCAAACATATAAAAAATAATAAGCAAGTGAAACATGCATACATGCATTCAGTCACACATCACTCTTGCTTTCTTTCTCTCACTCTCTTGATCACACGCAGACATACATTTCTGACCCACACATCCCTCAACTGTCCAGATTTTCACACAATATCCAGATTGTTGCCTTATATTTTTGGTCTGTTTCTCCTAAAATGTGTGGATTTATGGCAAACTACTGGCTAATCATTGAGAACTGAAGTAAGAAAATAACGGGAGTCATTTGAGTTTCCAACTTCATATCCTTCTGAAATGTCATGCTAATACAAAACCTGTTGTTTTATCAACTTTCTAAGTCTGTAAGAGCAGTATTTAAAAAGGGTCTATATCATATGAGCAAATCGCACAAATTGTGAATGCTCATAATATCGAACGTACAGGACCGCAAACTTCCTATTGTGGGGGGCTGCACCCACCCACACTCCACATTAGATATATATTCCAACTCTGAGATCGCACTCCAGTGTGGAAAAGGCAAATATCCCATTCTTCACTGTACCGCGATCTCAGAAAAAGCACTTCGAGGTCCAGAACATTGATATGAGCATTCGCAATTTGTGAGATTCGCTCATATGATATAGACCTTTTAAAAAGTGTCCCATTAGTTGTGACTTTATCTGGATTTCTTGCTCGTAGAGGTTGAGAGGTATGCTCTATCACACACACACACAGACAGTCTCTCTGATTTCATGCACCTATTCATGCACGCATGCAGACAAACATAAACACACACTTTTCTATTTTGCTCGATCGATCGCTCTCTCATACATGCATACACTCTCACACATGCTTTATTTTATTTTTCTTTTTTTATTTCACACACACTAAACAGCAAACGCGCTGCTTAGCAAATGTAAAATAGCTGACTTTCACTGATGTGCACACATACTCAGACAAATATGCACACACACACCTACCTTTTTTTTAGTTGCCTTTTTTATATTTTACACTCACTAAACAGCAAAAAAGCTGCTTAGTGACTGTAAAATAATGACAGCTGTTCCGTTTTCTCAGTCTGAGCTCCATGGCAGCTTGATATGCTGCCATGAACAGGCAGACTCGTTCTTCTCAGCAGGCTTTACTTGTACATTAATACCCTCCTGGAGAATTCTCATTCTCCAGTCAGGGTACTGATGTATTTTTTGCCCATTGTCTATTGCTAATTAGTAAAGTGCTCCCAACAAAAAATGTAAGTCTCCAGATTTGCTCAGCTGAGTTATTCAGAAAATCATTCAAGCAAGTAAAATGTTCCTGTTAGAGGAAAAAGTGACCACTGTAAAACCACAGCAGTTCACTTTGTGTATTAGTAGTGCAGGTAAATTCAGCACAGAAGTGAGATGATGTGTATTTTAGTGTGTGTGTATGTGTTTGTATCTGTAAAGACATGGATAAGGATGTATGAATGTCTGTCTCTTTTTATGTCTCTCTCTGCCTTTGCCAGGATGGCTGCACCTGGTGGAGTAGGCAGGAAATACAGTCTGTATGTGTGTTAGATTGTGCATGTGTATGCATATTTGAGAGCTTCAGTAACTGGAAACATCTGTTAATGACTGAGTATGGGCGTGTGTATGCATGAGTGAGCATCCATCTGTGTGACAATGTGTATTGAGATGCATTTGCTAACATGGTGCATTGGCTACTAGAGAGAGCACTATATGCTCAGGTCTGGAAGCTCTAGTCTATTAGGAGACCTGATAATGAAATGATGATGAGGTCTTTCCAATGTGGCCATACCTGTCTATGAATTGTATTTTCTTGCTGTCACGTTTATTGACTAACCCAGGTTGGGCAATTAGCACAAGTGGTGAGCATTTTATTAAATTCCATAGTGGGTGCTGAATGTTGACAGTTTTCTTTTTATATACGATAGTAGTACCTCTTATTTTAATCAGATATGTTCTTTATTCATGTCTTGCAATACTGAAACAGTACAAATGTTACCATGCTAACACACTTTTTTTGAAGATCTGGAATTACATGAATCAAAAATGTATCAGTATTAAGTTAGGTAATTTCATAAATTGTGTTTAAAAATATTGAACTTTAGTAGATATGAAGAAAATTTACACACATGTTCTTAAAACCAGCCATCTTGAATAAGGCAAACATCAGTTTGTATCTGCTTATTTATATGTGTGTTTGTGGCCATGTAGGTGGATGTGTCCTTCAGCCTTTTCAAACCATGAAACAGAAATCACATCTGTAGCATTTCAGAGACATTCAGAATATTATAAGCCAACGCAGTCATTACAGAACAAACATTCAATCTGATACAGTTTTGAAGAATTCTTAACATACTGCTGAACCTTGGAATCTACACTGGAAGACACAGTAAAGTTTAGTACTGTAGTTTCTCAAAATGTAAAGGAAGAAAAATGATTAAAATATATTTTCATATATACATATTAGGTTATCTATGGATTGAATGATAAAAAAAAAAACTTTAGCATTGTGCTGTTTTTCCCTGCCCCTTTCAGAAGTGCATGATGATATCAAATGATGTTTGACGACCTTTATTAATTTCACACACAACTTTACTACATTATTCAAAAATTAATTATAACAGGAATGATCTTGCAACCACAACATGAAAATCCTTCTAACATATCTCAGGGCACCATTCCCGCTCACCCTGTCTGAATAAGCAGCATCCATACCTCCACTCACTCATTCTTATCAATCAAGCAGTGTCCAACAGCTCACTTTCATCCCAAAGCTCACTGCATCACCACCACCACCAAGAGGTGGAACAGAAGAGGGACACGCCTGTCCCTCCTCTCTGCCCAATACCCACCTGATAATCATCCCAAATTAACCAAAGAAAAAAGGGAAAGGAAAGCGGATTATAAACTCGCCCCAAAATGTGATTCCTCTTCCCAGTTGCAGTCCTATAAATAACACAAGTCCCACCTAAATCTACCTCACTTCCTCTGAAGTCCCCTTTACATATTAACCCATCCCTTCCCAAAGTCTTATTAAACCTATCTCTTATCCTTAATCTTAACCCCTTTCCCGACATATTTCCTGCCCCCCCCTATTTAACTCACTCTAACCCCCTCACCAAAGATGTCGCTGGACAAACCAGTTTGTTCCCAAACCTCATTTGTTCTGGTCCACTTCAGTAATGCACAATGACACCGAATGACATTTGACGACCTTTATTAATTTCACAGATAACTGTTATTCAAAAAAATGCAACAGGAATGACCTTGTAACTACAACATGAAAATTCTTGTAACATATATTAGGACAGTGTATCAGTTCACCCTGTGTGAATAAGCAGTGTCCATACCTTCACTCACTTATTTTTATCAGTCAGACAGCATCCTACAGCTCACTTTCATCCCCAAAACCTCGTAACATCAACACTACCACCAAGAGGGGGGAACAGAAGAGGGACAAGCCTAACCACAGGCTGTAATTCACATCAAAATGTACTTCCTCTTCCCAGTTACAGTCCTATAAAAATCCGAGTTCCACCCTACATCTACCTCACTTCCACTAAAGTCCCTTTTACAAATTAACCCATCCCTTGTAAACGTCTAGTCAAACCTATCTCTTATCCTTAATATTATCCCCTTTCCCAACAAATTTCTACCCCCCACCCCCATTAAACTCACTGTAACCCTTACCAAAGATGTCCTTGGACAAATTGGTTTGTTCACAAACCTCATTTATGCTTGCTTACAGCAGTGTACTGACTGATAGCTTTATGTTGAATGGAGAGTTTGTACCCCTTTGCCATAAGATGAGTAGAGAAGTAGGTCCTTTACTTCTATGCAATCAAAATGATTGCCTACTTGTTATGACAGGACTTTTAAATCTCTGCCCTGCCATTGTTCAAGGAATGCTTTCCTCCCTTTCAAAGGTGAAGCAACTGACTGGGGATGTCTCTACGTATTCATTGATTACAGGTCCTCTGACACTTCAGGCTGAAGGATCTAGAAGAGCTGAATTCCACGTTAAGCATTTTAAAGACTCTCTTAAGATCACTACCAATGATCCAGTTAGGAAACCCATCACATTACTGGATTCCTCCAATTTATTTCCCCAATTTCAGGTGGAACTAGTCGTTGTTATTGAAGGTAAGAGTCAAACTGTAGTGTTCCATCAACCCATAAGGACCTTTTTCCATCCTGATTTCTCTTTATGCTGGCCTACTTTCTTTACCTTTTTATAAGAAAAGCAACTATGCACTGAATCTATGTAGGGTACAGCCATGCACATACCCTCCTTCACTCTGATAGGGATTTTGCTGAAAGTGCACACACATTGAGAGTTGATTTCTTTTAATGACAACTTACTCCATCCAACACAGGATATACAGTATATCTAAAGTCAACCCTAAGGGAAGTGGTAAGACATTGACCAGTGATTCCTCCTGCATCACAGCTGTCCCTGTGGATCCCAAGCTACCCTGGTATTAGGCTGGCTAAAATTAGATAATTATGCCGTGCTTCAGATGTGCTTTCTACCCAATCTGCAGGCTTTATCATTCTAAAAAAATATAGCTCGACATGATTCATAGCTATATTGTGTGCATAGAAAAAGTAACAATTGTAAATTAAAAAGTATTTATGTATTATTTATTATTTTATTAACAGTTTGATGACCGGTGAAGTCCACTGGGCCAAGCAGAGCCCATTTTCAGTGGAGGCCTGGGGAGAAAAGCTCCAAAAACAGTTAAAAGAATATAATATAAGTAAAGTATGGAATATACAGTATACAAAAGCATAAATATACAATTTAAAGTACAAATACAAAATCAGGGAGTATATGTTTATCTATATTTGTTTTTTAAAGTCAAAAGTAATACAGATAATATAATTAAAAGTACACATCATAAAGTGCTAATACAAGTTTAGTGTTTGTTTTGAGACCATGTTATTAACATAATGTTGATAAAAGATATACTTTACTGTGCTTTAAGTGAAACTGTGTTCACGAGAGATCAAAATGCTTGCTTATTGGCATGACTTGAAATTTCAGTGTAGTACATTTTTTCTTTGGATATTGAAGGGAATTTTGGAGATGAGAAAACAATGTTCATAACCCCATTTTCAGACTGCAGCTGTGGACGATGTCATTTTAAGGATGTAAGATGATGAATACAAGTTGTTGTTATACATGAATTATCCTGAATAGATAAAAAAAAGTTGCACTTCACTTCAGGCTTGCTTGTTTTGGTAGGGGAGGAGGTTTCTGCCTATCCCAGAAGAATTTCTTAAGATAGATGACCATAATTTTAGCTGTAATTACCTTGTCATTTATCATCAGTCAGTCTTGGGAAGTGTGCCACACATGGAAAGAGTGCAGTGAAATTCATGCTTAAAATAGAAGTTAAATACTTTGGGCTGACATAACTAAGAGTGAAATGGATGTTTGATGCTTTCTGTTGCCTGAGTCTGCATTGTGTTCGCACCCCATGTCTAACTAAAACACCTTGGTTTGCAATTCCATATTTCATAAAAGTCAGAAGCTGGAAGATCTGTAGGCTCAACCAAAGGCATCCTCAATCTGCAAAAATATATTTAAATGTTTGTGTGTATGTTTGTGCTATTTAACAGCAATTTAGCATGCTAAAGTACTTAAATCATTAATATGAGTGTACTACATTTACTCTAAATCATCCAATGTCAGCTGCAATGATATCCACAGCAAAAGGTTTAAAATGAGGTACTCATCACATTAGTATGCATGTGTAGTGAAACAGTCCTGTGACATGCAAAATCTACATTCTAAAAAAGCAAACACATATACTGTGGTGTGGGTACAGGTGTGCATGTATGAGTGACTGACTGAGTACTGTGCCCTACATTCCTCTGTTAATTTTATATACTAAATCTGAGATCCCACAGGCAAGGGTGAGGGCAAATTCCCAGCATCGAATATGGTCCTAACACACAATCAAGCTTTACAGTAGCACCCATAGGGTACTTATTTGTGTGTGCGCGCACTCACACACACACACACACACACACACACACACACACACACACACACACACACACACATGTGTGACTGTACGTGGTTTAGCATTAGGTACAGTGTTAGATATGATGCTGTCAGTGAAACCTGTCTTGTTTAGTAGTAATGACACACACACACACACACACACACACACACACACACACACACACACACACACACACACACACACACACGAGACTGTACATAGTTTAGGGTTAGGTACAGTGTTAGATATGATGCTGTCAGTGTAACCTGTCTTGTTTAGTAGTAGTGACACACACACACACACACACACACACACACACACACACACACACACGAGACTGTACATAGTTTAGGGTTAGGTACAGTGTTAGATATGATGCTGTCAGTGTAACCTGTCTTGTTTAGTAGTAGTGACACACACACACACACACACACACATGTGTGACTGTACATGGTTTAGCATTAGGTACAGTGTTAGATATGATACTGTCAGTGAAACCTGTCTTGTTTAGTAGTAGTGACACACACACACACACACACACACACACACACACACGAGACTGTACATAGTTTAGCATTAGGTACAGTGTTAGATATGATGCTGTCAGTGTAACCTGTCTTGTTTAGTAGTAGTGACACACACACACACACACACACACACACACACACGAGACTGTACATAGTTTAGGGTTAGGTACAGTGTTAGATATGATGCTGTCAGTGTAACCTGTCTTGTTTAGTAGTAATGACACACACACACACACACACACACACACACACACACACACACGAGACTGTACATAGTTTAGCATTAGGTACAGTGTTAGATATGATGCTGTCAGTGTAACCTGTCTTGTTTAGTAGTAGTGACACACACACACACACACACACACACACACACACACACACACACACACACACGAGACTGTACATAGTTTAGGGTTAGGTACAGTGTTAGATATGCTGTCAGTGAAACCTGTCTTGTTTAGTAGTAGTGACACACACACACACACACACACACACACACACACACACACACACACGAGACTGTACATAGTTTAGCATTAGGTACAGTGTTAGATATGATGCTGTCAGTGTAACCTGTCTTGTTTAGTAGTAGTGACACACACACACACACACACACACACACACACACACACACACACGAGACTGTACATAGTTTAGGGTTAGGTACAGTGTTAGATATGATGCTGTCAGTGTAACCTGTCTTGTTTAGTAGTAATGACACACACACACACACACACACACACACACGAGACTGTACATAGTTTAGCATTAGGTACAGTGTTAGATATGATGCTGTCAGTGTAACCTGTCTTGTTTAGTAGTAATGGTAGAGTTATGGAATTTAAGGTAATTTAGGATTAGAGACATGGACAGTGTTTTGGTAAGCTACCCCTGCCCTACCTTAGTTATACATGCTGTCCCTCTACCTTACCCTAACTCAAATGCTACACTTTAACTTAAAATTAATTCCCATAACACTATCCCATTTCAGACAAATTTAGCTTTAGTGTTATGGAACAGTATTAGTGGAATGATTGCAAAGGAAATTTTCGTTTTGTGATCACCTGCTGTTACAGCCTTCAGGACCTTTGGTAATATAGATGTTCAGACTTATTTTGGCAGTAATTTGTATTCATTGTTTTTATGCAAGAACCACACACACACGCTGTGCACATGTGTAAATGTTACAGATAGATTAATGGTGATAGTAATGCTGTGCTGAGTGCTAAGCCACATTATAAGCAAGTAATTATGATAGAGTGGTGCTTATGTGGTAGAATGCTCCAATAAAAAATCTAATAAATTTCAATATGATATTCAAAGAGAATTGTCTCAGTAAAGTTTGTGTATTTCCATCATGATTCAAGAATTTCATTCTTCTTTGAAAAGGAGTTAATAGTAAAATAATTTTGTAAATTGTGTTTTCAAAGGTTTTTGTTTTAAGTATTCTTCTGCCATATGTAAAGTATGCATTTGTTAACAAATGTACACTTTTATTGAGATATTTATGATAACTTGTTACCTTTTGATGGCCTCTCCACTCTGACTTCAATCTGCTTCTGTACCCTACTTCCAATTCTCACCCACCTCCTCCTATATAACTATACTTAAACACATCAAACCGCACCCTTCCATTGTCTCCTTTCAGTCACTCTATCAAGTATCTCCACCCACTCACTACCATTCACCGTTAACTTCCAAATCATCCAGAAATTCTCTACTTACAAATAATTGCTTCAGATACACACTATACAATCTCTCTGTCATGACTATCATTACTTCCTTCAAGTCCTTCTTAGCTTAAAAAAAACAAACTGCTACACGCTTTCTTCATACAAACATACCTCCACACAGTCGCACAACTTCCCATATGACTGCCAACCTTCCCCATCACTGCATAAAGAAGTTATATATATATATATATATATATATATATATATATATATATATATATAAAATCTCAATAATGCTCCTCATCTTAATTGCACATAAAGCAAGTTAGCAGAATTGCACAGCACTAGACATCTCAGCCACAGTCCCATACTCATGCATCCTTCACAGCATCACACTTCCCTCTCATTTCTCCTCAGTTTTACCCCTTCACTTTATTAAACCTACTAAATACAAATATATAAACATAACCACATTAGTATCCACCTTAAAAGTCAAAACTAAAGTATTACAACATTTTACAAAACGCTATCACAGGCTTAAATGTAGTAGAGATGCGTCTTGACTAGGCTCTGCCATTAGCCCACAAGATGTCTGTCTACCACTCCAACCCTCCATCTTTCTCCATCTCTACCCTCCTTTCATAAAAGTATTTACTACAGCTTAACAACTTTCACAGCATCTGTAACAAAGTTCCAGACTTCCATGTATGCTTAGCATTTTGATCCCCAAACAGAGTAGTTGCAATACCTAACTGATAAAAGCCTGACATTTGTGACAGTAAAATGCTCCCCCCAGGATTTAATTTCATCAGACTGTTAAGAGGAGATAAACCTGGAGGAGTAACAATATATACATTTGAAAATTCTATAGATGTATCTTTATATCCCCACTACCTCCCCAAATTTCAAAATGCAGAAATCCTTGTCACTTATCTTAAACTTAATAATAGAAAGACCATATGCTTAACTGGGCTATACATTTCCCCAGACAATTCAGCCAATGTGAAATTAATCCTATATTGGATAAATCAAAACCTTCCCCAAGAAACCATCCTCATGGGTGACTTAAACATAGATTGAAAGCAAAACAATTCCATCAGGGTACACAAATATGCTAAAAAGGGATCCACATTAGACTGTAATCTCACAGATAGACCAAACACTCTAAAATCTCACAAAATCTTACCAGATAGTATCAGTGATGTCCTACCAGCTTAACAACCAGACAGTGTCATTCTGTCATCAGACAAGTAACATATAGACAAGTGCAGAACTTATATTTGACCCAGAAAGCTTTAACTCTATACTTCAGCACTACATAATTGGAATGTGCTAAGTCTCACCCCTAGACATTGCACTTTCTCATTAGAACCAGATTTTTAAAATGTAATAAACCTGCAACATATAAACAGTGATGATTAATATTTTTATAACCTCCAGATCATCAACCAAAGAAATGCCAAAGTATTTAGTTCCATAAAAAAATTACTCTGATCAGGTCAACCCCCCCCCCCACCCACTCTCAACCAATAACTATACAGAAAATATAGCAATACATTTTCACTCCTACTTTATAAATTCTATTTTATCACTCACCAAGCTCAACTCTTCACCCTGACTTCAATCTGCTCTTGTACATATAAACACTTAATTAAACCTACTAAATACAAATATATAAACATAAACATAACATTAGTATCCACCTTAAAAGTCAAAACTAAAGTATTACAACATTTAAGCCTGTGATAGTGTTTGGTAAAATGTTGTAATACACTCTGAAAATGGTTGCAACCTTAATCTAGTACCAACATTTTATGGTCTAACATCAAATCCCTTCTTACTGCAACTAAATCAAACAACTCAGATGATTATTCAATCTGTTCCTACCTTGTCATTTGAACTGTGCAACTCTATCCCACTTCAGCTAAACCTATCAGACGAAAGAGAAGTTTTGAGGCATTATTGAAAGATCATCTAAACGACACCTGGCTTTGCTCTTGCACCTTATCTGAATAATCTGATCATACTACCCTTCAGCTATACTTTGTTGTCAAGCCTATATTCCCCTTCAGTAGTTGCACTACAATTTTTTCCTCCCTTCCTCTTACACTTGCCCATCTTCCTCTCCCCATTTCTCTCACCCTACTAGCTGTGATGGTCCCTACTCCAGGCCAGTAATCAAGGAGCCTCGATCCTCACCACTGACTATGGTTAGGGACAGCCATTAGGGACAAAAAGGATACACACAGTATTTTCAGATGCAACTTTCTGCACCAAGCACAATTTCCCTTAAGAGCACACTTCAGATCTAGGACTGATCTCTCTCTCTCCAGGCCCCAGACAAGATCCCACATTGACAACTTTGGAGCTCTGTGTCCCTGTTTCAAGTAGCTGACACAAACACACACACATTTGGATATTTGATTTTCTCATACTTGGTTGGGAAAGGCTGGCACAGTTTTACCAGCTGTGCCTCCTCTGCCCAGGCTATAAGGTAATTATGCTGCTACCAGTCAGGTACTCTAAGGCTCTTACAGAGCTACCCAATTATGCTGAGTAAAATTAATACCAATGCAAAAGGTAGAGTTTGATCAATGAAGCAAGGCTTTCAGGAGTGGCCACAGTATAACTAAAATAAGCATATGTACTGTTAAGATGTTAAAAGTATTCTCTAAAAGACCAGCCACAACAAAATGTATAGAAATATTTAATAATAAGTACTTGTTAGATATTATGCATATACGGCTGAAATTAATTCTGTTGTAAATATGCTGAAAAATAAAGCATAGAATAAAAGGTTTGCTTGAATATATGTATAGAGTTTAAAATGTGCATTCATATTATATGTATAACACAGGCTTCTCTTCACAGCATCAGAAAATGCCTAACAAAGCAATATTGGAAAGCAAACATTACACGATTTTCTCATGTTTGCATAACAAATATCTATTAACAAACCTCCTTTTTTATAAATTCAACAATATGTGATGTTTTTCCAGTAGGAACAGACGTTTTCTTTCATTCTTCTGTTATTCTGATTGTGTGTGTCTGTGCATTTTCACATCAGCAGAAATGCTGACAGGACAATAGATGTGACTTCCCACACAAGGCCAAAAAAAACATACCAAGAGGAAACAACATCTATGTGCGTTACTGGCTCCCTATATAACGATTATAGTAATTCAGTTGCATGAGAGAAGGACAGAGAGAGGTATTTTGTAGAAGTCATCATTCATATCTGTAATGAAGGAAAACGTAAATATATGCTACAGTCTGACAGAAATAGTATGTGTCATTTGTTATAAAATAAGTTATTTGTAACTCTGCTTATAGCTGCAAAATATATTTTTTCTATCAGTGTGCAATTTAAAAGGCTTGGTGCTTTAAACATACTACAGATTGAGTCATGCAAAGCTCTGTGTCTCTGATTCAGCAGTAAACAGCACAGCAAGACTGTGTGTCTTAAGAAGACTTTGGATCCAGCACAGCAAAGGAGCAGAGCATGCAAATTAAGATAAATTTTTCAGTACTAAAACAGAAAATATGAGAATACTAAATATCTAGTTACAATAAACACCAGAGTTTCAGTCACAGGATGTATAAAAAATAACACAGTTTGATATTCACACAGATTCAGAAAAACAATACTTAACTAATCTCACTATACTTTTCTGACTGACAAAAGAATTGCTCTTCCCTAGTTAAGTTACTTACTACAGCAATGCAAGATGAGGTGTGTGTTTGTGTGAGATATTTGTGAGATATTTCCTATCAGGTTCTGAAAAACAAAGTGCTGCTGTGAGAGGGCCATCATATCTCTCACTAATATCTAAATAACTAAAAAAAAATTTCAGTGCTGGTTATAGGATGACATCACATCTGGTCACACGACCCTGGTACAACACACACCCAGAGCATTGCCAAGATCTGTTGCAGCATCTGAAATCTATAAAACAATTTCAAAAATGTCTGCCCTTCCAGTGTAGCATTTATTTCACCCCTTAATGACAATACAGTAAGATTCCTGTCCTAGTTTTTTCAAGACATTGCTGTCTCTGGCTGCAATCAGATCTGTAAGAAAAAAATCTTTATGGCGTATACAAACCCATTTGATTTCCAACCTACTTTTCAAAATTAGCTGGACTGAGATTAACCTTTTCCCTTACAAAATTCTCTGTTAAAACATATACATTTAATCATTTGTAATAATACTGTCTGACATACATGTATATCTCTTTTCTATCCAGCAGGACCAACTGTTGATGCATTTTTAACACAAACTTTACAAATACATTTTAACATAAGCATCTGTACAAAGTGTGATAATTAAATGGCATAAAATTCTTTACATAACTCCAACTAGCTGTGAATGCTGGCATATGTTACACATGCACTGCCCTACTCTCTCTGGCAAGATGGCACTACCTCATATAATCACACCATCAACTCAACATTTGTAATGAGGGAATGGATGTGTTAAAAGTTGTGTGTTTGGATTACAAGGATTAGTTACTGAGACAGTGTTTCATTTTAAATATTTTTTATCACAAAAAATGTTTTATTTTGTGAATGTTAAGGTTTAGAGATTAAAATGCACAGCATCAAGATAGAAGTAAACTCTGTATATTTCTTATAATCCAAGTAACCACTCCGATGCCAATATCTACAGCCCAGGAACACAACTAGTACTCGGAAATGAAGTGATATTATGAAAGCGCTTGACCTGTTACACGTTTTTGTGAATAAACTGTGTTTCTGAGTACGAGTTGTGTTCCTGGGCTGTAGATATTGGCGTCGGAGTGATTACTTGGATTATTGGTTGTGTTTTACCACTCTTACACCCTTTTGGAGTTTATTTCTCTGTATATTTCTTTCAGACAGACTAAGTAGATGGCTAGTGCTAATGATATTCTACTGGCTGTGAACTAGGAATATTTCTCTTATTTCAGTGGAAGCGGGCAGATAATGAACACCAGGGAGTTAGATAGCATGTCATAAAATAAAAGGTACAATCAGGTTATACATCTGTTGGTGTCATTATATTCAGATGTAGCAAATCATCTTCTTCTTTCGGCTTTTTCCCGGTTAGGGGTTGCCACAGCAGATCACCTGTCTGCTCATGATTGGCAGTGGAGTTTTATGGTGTTGAGTTGCCAACCTGGTGCCCAACCTTCCACAGAAGGCACACACACACACACCTAGGGCCAATTTAGAGTGTCCAATCCACCTACAGCATGTCTTTGGGATGTGGGAGGAAACTGGAGCACCCGGAGGAAACCCATGTGGCCACAGGGAGGACATGCAGAGAAGGCACCCCAGCCAAGAATTGAACTGGAGAACCTCTTGCTGTGAGGCGACAATACTAACCACTGCACCACCATGGCCTCCCTGTTCAGATGTAGCAAATATATACTGGGAATCCCCTTCTTTCTTTTTGATTATATATTTTATCTTTTCTACATTTTTTGTAAGTAAGATAAAATAAACAATTCACACTTTTTCCTGTGCTTTTCAGTAGCACGTCTTAACTACATACAATATTAGTGCACCATTGCAGTCATGCTCAACTCCATTTTTTTTCTCAGTGTATATGCACAACATTCAACTGGTCACTTAAATTGTTTCATCTGATTACAGAGTTTTAAGTACATAGAATGCATGAAGCCTATGCCAGATTTGAATCTTTGTACTGTCTCTTTTGAAAAATCTTTTCATTTAATGAGTTCATTAAGGGCTAATGAAAGAACGACATCTATTTTGTAAAAAATGAGTCCATTCACAATAAACCTATTTCAGCTTTAGCACAAATTGATTAAGCCTAAGTATACTGTCTGATCTTTAAAATCTAAAATACAAAGTGATGTAAGATAGTGATTTATGGTACTGCTTTTGCAGCTTCTCTGTTTACAGAAGACAGAGTTTTCTTTAAAACTCAGAAGGTAGTACATAATAATTTATTACCTTGATAATCTGTGTTGGTAACAACAAACTCTGCATTCCTTTATTTGAGTTTTATTGACTTTGCTATGCAATTATGGATGCAAATGAGACAAAGTATTGAACGGTAGTGTGTGCATTTCAGTGTAACATAAAATAACTAATGAGAGGATATTGGTAAAAGGTCAGTCTAACTGCCAAGCCATGGTCATATAACAGAATAATTGTCAAAGAACACTTCTAGATTAGTACATCATTAATCTTCTCACTTATAAAGCAGAAGTGAGCTGTACTGGATTGCAAAGACGCAATATAGATAAACAGTGTATAAAAGAGATGACATATGAACAAGATCACATTACTTTGGATAACTGCATTATAATACTAAAAAATTCCATTAGTAGCTTTCTCGACAAATCTCAGATGCATTATTATGTTTTGCATTTTTTACTTTTATATGTGTAGCTCTCTGGTAGTTAGCATGATGGCTTCAATTTAAAATGTTAAAATAGGTCCATGTACTCTTCCAGGAATTTGTAAATAAAAAATCAGTTTCCTATGCAGATAAAAATAATCTTACAATATTTTGCATCCCTTTAATTTCCTTTGCCAAACCAGAATGTGTTTATTTTCTTTTGACAATAACCACTCTTAACTTTTTAAAGTGTTGCTTTCTTGTCATTTCAAAGCATTCTATCAAGCAAGGTTAGCAGCACATATATGAACAAAGGTGTCATGAACCGATGTCTACATTTTGATGTGTGTGTTAATTATGTCTTTGCCTGTTGGGTTATCAGAATTTTTGTTGCTGCTGTATTCTGTGATAACATTTATTAATTAAATGACTTGTGTTGTGTTTAGATCATTTTCCTGAAATGAACATCCATTTAAGCTGAAATAATTTCTAACAAAAGTTGCATAAAATTAGATACCTTTATTAATGTGCCGATGTATACAGACAGACCATAGACATTGTCATTAACATAGGAATGGACACACCACACAGGTAGATGACCCTTTTCATTCTTAAGCATAACGAAGCAAAATGATTTGTCCATAGAAAGGAGTTGAAATGGATTATTTTAAGAGCTTAACCAGGTTAACTTTATATATGTCATGCTGTCAGAAATAAATAAAATTCAAACATTTGAAGATACCTGCAAAACAGAAAATATGAAAACTAGTAGGGCATCTGCCCACAAGCAAACTACATTTCATGTCAGAGATTTCTGTTTTGTCATTGATGGTTACTAATCCTTATGTCATAGAGTAAGCTCATTAGAAGAGCTGCAGGGTGCATGCCTGATCCAGGACTAAAATGTCCTATTTCTGCAAGCCAAAAAATATGTCTGTGGTCTCCAGATAAATGTAGATGATCTGACAACACTGGAATAATATTTTGGATTTCCTTCACTTCAGTTCATGACAAGTTGCTAATAATTCATTGCCTCTGTTGTGTTTGAGTTTGCAAATTGTCATCCAAGTATTTGCTTTGGCTCCGAAGTCAAATTCAG
>NC_056749.1:503647273-503651208 GCF_019279795.1 Protopterus annectens
TACATCATTGGTGACGGTGCATACTTTTTCTTCTTACCTTCTACATTACTATCTCTTTCATAATTTTATTTACATTTTGTTCACTTGGTTATTCTCTCTAGGCCAAGAGAGTTTTTTTCAGGGGAGACCCAAGCCTTCATTCTACCAAGGGGAAAGTTGGTCAGATTACCTGGGAACTTCCCATGCTGCTTATCATAAATGTGAAATCTTTTACATTCTTGTCTGTTATCAACTAAAGCAGTTGGGTCCTTAGTATAATGTCACATCCATAGGATGGGACTTTGACGAAAGGTGGTACTGCCAGCCCAGCTACTTGGACTTTTGTAAATAATTATTGGTGAATATTGATATAATTTATACAAGATGCTTGTGTTACAAATGTATTAGAACTGTATGTCATGTTTATATCAAACTGTTTGTATAGATGTGTGTGTTGAAAAGGGTATTTGCAGAGTTCTGTACAGACCTTGGTGTGCTCTACTGCAAGAGAACAGAAATGTGCATGCACTTTTGTAACTGTTTAAATGTATATATTTTAGCTGTAATACAGAAGGTTAACTTCAGAAAAATGACTGAAATTAAATTACTTTATGGCTGGACCATAAAAGATGGTCCCCGGGATTCATGAAGCTCGGCGCAAGGCCGGCGTAAGGCCTGCGCCGGCGGTGCATGGAATATCCGGCGCAGTAGCGCCATATACATAATAATGAGAGTGCACCGGAATCACAGACACGTGCGTAGTGTACGTGAGCGAGCCCAGGTAGGATGCGGCTGGAGGCGTGTCTAAGCCAGCATGAGGTGAGCAACCTAATGTGCTGACAGCCATGGTCCGCCCACAATAGTAATGGCAGCAGCCAGGTCCTGTGCAGAATGAAACGCATGTACAGTATGCAACATAGTCCCCGTCCCAAATTAATGGAGAAGCAAATAGAAGCCACGAAGGCATAAGTGTACCCGTCCAAGGAGTAAAGGATACGCATAAGACCGCGTTCGTCCCGCAATGCACTGTCAGTGTTTACACTCAGAGAAGGTGTACAGCCGCATGTCAGCGCGCCGCACCGACATAGGAGCAGCGACTAAGGTCACCACCTGTCCCACTTTGGTTGGGGCAGTCACTCCATGGACAGTTGTGTCCCGAAATGGCTGACGTGCTACGATTGTAGGACACAATGATATCCCGTATTTAATGTAATGGTAGCATGAATTGGTTATTTCTGTAACAGAAATACCTAAATGACACAAAAAACAGAATAAGCAAGGAAATTGCCACAATAATAAGCATATTATTTAGGCAAGCAAGTGAATTTCCATGCTATATAGTGACCGATTGTATGTGTCGGCCTGTAAAGTCAGATGTGAGTCCCGAAATATCCCATATCGGAAAATGGAAAAGGTGGAAACCCCAGTAGCGACATGGGCATGGTCACCAGGGTTACCTGCTGTCCCAATGTGCCATGGACAGTCCCTGATTGGACAGTCGTGTCCCTGCAACAATCGTAAAATGGAAAATGACCTCCGATCCCCTGCCACGAAATTCCGCAATATACATGTAAATAGTAGCATAAAACATATACATTACGATATGGAACACAGACATGGCATAAGAAAATAAATAAGGAACCCAAACGCTTACAGAATAAGCTCATAGTATGGCAAACAAGTGAAGTTCTGTCAACTGCACTAGCCCTGAGTATGTGTAGTCCTGCAAATTTCGAAGTGCCCACATAACATGCCCCACTATGGGCATTGGAAAAGGTGCCAACCATAATGGTCACAAGCAGTAGTGACAGTACATAGCCGGGTAGCTGTGCTGACATAACAACAGTAAGGAAGCAAGATACCTCAAACACAGGCAAACATGTGCATAGCAACATATCCCAGACCCAGCAACGTCTCTGTTGCATACACTGGATGGTGTATGATGAAGTGTAATATCCAGAAACAGAACCCATGCATTCGGATGTACCACACAATAGCCTCATTGTACATGTCAGTCACACCCATGTATACCCCTGCACCCAAACCTGCTAGCATCCGTGTGCAGCTATACAACCACACACAATGTGCATACCTGAACTGTGTTAAGATGTTTGTGTTAGGCAATGCCACGCGGGCAAATACGTACCCCACATGTCCCCAACCCACCGCAGGTACAGATATGTAAATGGCTGCATGTGAATGTGTCAGCAGAATGTGTACATCCGGCATGTAGTATGTACCCGTCCAAACCATCTAGGTTTGCACACGACACGGTGCACATAACTGTACACATGTGGACAAGTCGGGTCGTTGGACCACCGCATCGATGATTATCTTTGCTGTGAAGTCGATCACATATAGCGGAACAGGTGCCTAACAAACAGGATGTCCTAACAGGGTGCTACAGGCAAAGAAGGGGAAACTGGGACATCACATGTGGACATTAGCGTAGCTGGACGGACAAATACACACGGTCAAGGTAAAGGACGGAACAACATGCATATGGCCGGATGGATGTTGTTCGTAAAATATATAGAAACACATATGAAGTTCCAGTTTACACTCGAAATACTATATAATGTATTGAATTGTACCGTACAATATGGCAGTAGAACTAAGCCTGCATGTAATTGGTGAAGCTAAGCTGTACTGTGATGGAATTCTGAACCTGGCAGTAAGCAGTACAGCAGGCTCATGTCTGTCATCATTAATTATTTGCTGGGTTACAGAACAATAAATGTATGTACATGCATAACAGCACTCCTTCCCCAGAGGAGGATGGCCTTGTGAGCTCTATCGAAGATAGCAGTACAACTCCCTACCAGAGAGACAAAGCAACGTATCAAGAAATTAACTGTCCACTGTATCGTAACAGTCTAGGGTCCTTGAAACAGCTACAATCACAAAAGGATCCTGTAATGTACAAGGTGCCTTGCAAGGCTGTGTTATTCCCATGAGAAAACAAGTTAAGAGCACGACCCCAGCACCCACGTATGTATAGACTATTGCGGACCATAGTGATGGAAATGCCCTGTGACCGACCACGTCAGTAAGGTGGGCAAAGCTGATTGTAAACACTATATAAAGAAACTGCTTACTGTATAGAGTCAGACAAAACTCACATACTTGGACTGTATATTATTTAGCCTGCCTGTGTACAGTACTAAAACTTTCGAACCCGAGCCTCCTGTGTTATCGGCTGTCACTTAGAAAAGCCTACTGATAACTACAGTCTGGTTTTAACAACTTATTTCACATTGTGATCCTTGTAATCCGGAATTCCCTTGGTAAGCTACAGGTCAGAGTGCATGGCTGGTTAGACATGTGCGCTGGAGAATATGCAGAAATGGTTCTTCTTGAATGAAAAGACCTCCGACTGAATTGTTGTGTGTAAAGAGGCTGTTTACTGTCTGATCTGTGGCTGAAAAGCGGAAAACTGGATCCCAAGAAGAAAACCTGCAGCCTTAAACAGGAGGCCCAGGTAAGGAGTGTCTGCCTTTTTGTGTCTATTGTAGATCAGGGACCAGACTACATTGTGTTTCTGTTAACAGTAGTGATATCGGTCAAGACCTACCCACATACTGTTAAATCTGAACATAGGTCAGGGGAACACACAGCAGAGTAAATAGTGATTATAGACACTACAGTGGATACAGGGAAGGAGACACACGTGTTATGACAGAAGGGTACGAAAGCAGTCATGTAGAGGATATGGGAGATTATTGAAGCAACAGATCATGTGATCCGCGTTTGACAGGTGACGTGAAGAATATGCAATCGCAGAGAGCACATAATGTGAGTTACGCAGCAAAATGGGCTAATAAATATGACATTGATGGTATATTAGGCAACATATCGTTACTGAAACATTGTAATCCCTGAAAATTTGATGCATATGTTCCAAGGTAAACACCTGTTCCACCCTGAGAGGGATATGCCCTCTCTGGCCAGCCGTG
>NC_056749.1:503690324-503775324 GCF_019279795.1 Protopterus annectens
TGCCCCCATTATGTCCCCGGTGGGCCTTTGAAAGGTACCTGTAGCCAGTATTCGCAAGCTCACACATACCTTTGTGTCCACTGGGATGGGCTCCCCTCTGTTGTCTCTTGTTCTCAGGCGCCGCCGGCACAGCTCCACTATTTGCTGTAACGTGTCCCTGTCCACCCTGTAGCGCTCTACTATCTCCAGGTCTCGCAGCCCCTGATAGGTCACCCTTGGTCTGAACACTCTCCTTCTCCTGTGAGGCCTACGGTAGTTGTCGGCACCACCCTCCGCAACTCCGTCTGTCTCTGCCACATACCTATGCATCACGGCCACGGCGGCACCCAGCATATACATGTTAAAAGTTCCCCGTCTGTTTACACCCTACGGTGCGGCGTTTGGGAAATCGCGCTGTGTGTTGTGCGCATTCCCATTTAGTACTGTTGTGCTGTATACCCGGTGATGTCATTGGGTGTGTCTGTGCGGCCGTATCCATGGATTATTTCCGTGGTTTTACGCTTGCAGCTGCAACGGTACTGCCTGTAGTGTAACATTACAGTTGCCTGCATTGCCTTCGCCTGGCATCTTACATTACTGCATCCTGCACGCACATGGCATATGATGCATTTTATCTGCGGCCGCAGTTATGCTACATCTGTACTTGGCTGTGCTATTTCGGTTCTTTGCTCTTTGCATTTCTACTACATCCCCTATTATCTTTGCTCTCATATGCCTCCCGTTTCCCGTTCTGCAGGAGTCTGCATGCAGACTTATCAGCTGCCGGCGTTGCCCTTCCTGCATTGATTGGTGTTAATTGCTCGTTACGGATACATTTACACTGCTTCCGCATTTCCTCGTATTCTCAGCATTACCTTCCTATATCCCTGGTTGTTGCCGGTGAGGCCGTCACATGACTGGTTTCGGGAACGTAGTCGTCCTCGTGCACATGCATTTGTACGCATTCGGTACTGTCAGCGCATCTATTTCCTAACACGCCAGTCATGATGCTGTAATATGCATTGTACAGCCCAGGTTTGCTGTCCTCCAATATCCTTCCTCCTACAGTGGCACACCACTGTGTGGTTGACATGTATCTGGTGTAGGCCACTCCTCGGTGTAGTACCGCCACGCTTGCTCCATCCTTACGCTGGCGCTTTTGCGATTCACTATTATCTGCCTCATTTGCATGGAATTGACTACTAATACCTGGTTACGGCGCCGACACCGCCTCCACTCCTTGACAACCATTGCGCTGGGGTTGCAGCTTTACATACATACTATGGTGTGTGGTGGCTGTGCAGCTGATTTGTGTTCTAATGCTCTTTTCGGACATTATCATATTATTTCATTGCTTTACAACTTCTGTGCACACATCCCGGGGTCTGCTGTTCTTTCTACGACGTGCCATTTATGTCATTTTTTACATTTTTTGCATATTTTCTTTGGACATTCTCGGTGCCTTTCCACATTGGCATATTGCACCTATATGATACCTGACTTTGACAGCCTTCCGTTACTCCTCCGGTATGTTTGGGTAAATGTAAACCGTTTTTTTTGGTTTACATTGCCGTGCCCTTACGCTACGCCTGCGCCACTTCGTGGATCGCTATTGCCCTCATTTGCATGGTGCAATACCACACACAGTGTGTTTTGCATACCTACGCCAGGGGCGGGGACCGTCCGGCGCACGCCGGTAGTGCACGTGGAATTCATTCATACCTGAATCGCTAAGCAGCCATATTTGGCGTTATAACGCCGACGCTATGCTGGCGCCTGGCGCAAGGTTCATGAATCCCGGGGGGTATCTTTCTGTTTTCAATTCGGCAAGAAACAATGTCTGTACTAGGAAACTTTCTGTATTTTCTTTAGGGTGAAGTAATTACTACTAGTCTTGAAAGCATGAAGGAATGCAATTGTTTTATGACTTTCAGCATCTACCAAAGATCTGAGGAAAAGCCCTTGTCTGTATATTTTTACAAGTAGATGCTAAATACTGCCAGCTTAAATGCTTTTTTGGCCTGGGAACTAGCAGTCAGATGGCAAGAAATTGTCATTCTACAAGTTATCCAGCAGTTAATTTGAGAAGTCTCTTACTGAGACAGGACAATTCTGTATTTGGTCTTGGACCTGACAAGAACCATTCACCACACATCTGCCTTGCATTATTAGTAAGTTCTTAGATTATTGTATTTCAGTCAGGAATATAGTGAAGCTTAGTTTAGATAGTTTAGATATTTTTCTTTGAGATTGTTCTGCAATGTTGTTTTAAACATTTTGTGTGGTTTTGAACTCTGATGTCACTGTGAATATTCAGTATTGTCTTTTATTAGTATTAAATATATTTAAACTGTTAATTATTATTGAAAATATTTAAACCTTTCAGTGTGGCCGATCTGTGTAGAGATATTTAAGTTTTGAGAGCATTTGCATATTTATTTTGGTAACACTGTGTGGGCCAAACTACCACTTATGTTAATATTAATATTCACAGTAAAATTGGACATCTGTTCTTAAGGGCCTTAAGGTAGCTGGCAGGAGTTACTGGTGGCATTAAAAACTACCTTATAGTCTGGGCGGAAGGGGGCATAGCTAGTAAACCTGTACCAGCCTTCCCCAGGTATGTGTGTGTAAATCAAACATCAAAGAATGTGGGTGTCAACTACTTGGGCAGGTACATGAAGCACTCATGGGGCAGAGAGGGTGCTGTAGGCCTTGGCTTGGTCACTCAGCAAAGATCTCAACTCTGTAGCTGTGCCAGTTGGAGTCTTATTGGGGATCTGGAGAAATAGAAACAAGCCCCAGACTGACTGTAGTCTCTGTGTGCTCTTAAGGGAAAGTGAACTTGATAGAGCTGCATCTGGAAATACTGTGTGTGTACTTGCTATCCTCCCAGTGAAAATCCCCCACTGTTGCCAGTGGTGAGGATTGAGGATTAAGGCTCCTTGATTACTGGTCCAGTGGTGGGGCATCACATATTGGCTGGCAGTGGTGCAATCACCACATCACATATTGGGATTCATTGGTGTGGATATTGAACTCCCGTAGCCTGTAAACAGTGGTCACTAAAGAGGGTGTTTGTCCCCTCAAGCAGCCACATGATGGGTATTCAGAGTTTCATATCACAATAGTTTTATTTATTTTTTGTTACCTTAGTTAGTCAGAGAAAGCAGGCAAGGATGTCAGCAGAGAATTATGGAGAGCTGACAAGGAGATGAAATGTGCCAAGCCAAAGGACCAGTGCATGCCGACCTGACTAAAGTGGAAATGATTGCAGCCTTAGCCACAGCTGCATCACAGACCAGCAATGAGGACGACAATCAGACCTGGCCTTGAAGATATATATCTCTCAGAAAATGGACAGTTCAACTTTGCCTCAGAGTACTTAAAAATCCATCTGAAGTTAAAGTGACTTGAACTGGAAGCCAAACGTTTGAAACTAGATTCAGCAGAGAGACACTGGCAGGAGAAACAAATGGAATTGGAATCAGCAGAGAGACTGAGATGTCTGGAAGCTGAAGAAAATGAGAGGCAGAGGCAGCATGAAAAGGCGATGCTGACTCTCTGCTAGATTCATGGAAGTAATGGAGAAGGGAATAACTGAACCCCAGAAGCAATAAAGGTCAGTAAATTTCTTCCAGAACTTACCAAGGGTGATAATTTTGATAGTTTTATTTATATGCTTGAATGGTAATGTAAACTGTATAATGCTGACCCAGGGTTCTGGATATGGTTCCTGACCCCCCTCACTCCACTGTAAAGCTGTAACTGCTGTTTCTAAATTGACTGATACTGATTGATTAAATTATAATACTATTAAAAATTGTTTATTGGAGTGTTTTGAGTTCACACCTCAAGCTTATAGGAAAAAAATTCATGAGCATAGATGCAAGGCAGATGAAAGTGTCTTTGAATATATTGCTGAGTTAAGCACTTATTTTCATAGGTGGGTGAGTGGGTGTCAGGTCACCACTTTTGAACAAGCCATTAGCACTTTACCTGAGGACACAAAAATCTGGTTGGCAGATAGGGAATGATATACCACAGATGAGTTGGGGAAAAAAGGAGACCTATACCTAGCAAGCAGGGCATCACTGTACAGGAAATGGATACCCAGTGCTGCACATGGGTCTAAGGAAATCTATGGTGGGCAAACTAAACCTCCCCTACAAATTCTGACAGTAACAGAGGAACCCATTGGTTCAGATACATGGCCAGGATCAAGAGTTAAAATTTTTAAATGTCACCAGTGGGGCCATGTAGCATATGGATGTCCATGGAGGCAAGGTGGGCAACAAAAGGTGGGGGAACCAGTGAGTGGAAATGACAGAATGCCAGCAGTAAGTTGTCTGGAGACAAAAGTACCAAACTACCATAAGAGGTTATATCCCATTTCCGTAGATGGGAAACAGGCAACTGCTAAGAGAGACATGGCCTCTGACCTAAACATTCTGAAGCCTGCAATGGTTAAAGAGGAGAGCTACTTGCTTGGGCAGTCTACTACAGTAAGAGCTTTAAGAGGGCCCCCATTCCAAATACCTTTGACTATGGTTCACTTTGACTGAAAAGGGTGGAAAATTAAACAAGGAAGTAGGTGTGTTTGATGATATCCCTGCAGATGTCCTGATAGGGAATGATTTTGATAATGCATAGGTTTTCTCCCTTTGAGTCATATAGGGTGAGGGGACCTCTAGATTTGGGTTGTAATAAGTGGGAAGGTGAATATGAATCCCAGGAGGAGTCTGTCATGGTATATATCCTAAATCTCAGGACAAGGCTCAGGGAACTCATAGGATTGGCCCAGAAGAACCTTGCAGCAGAAACAACAGCAGAAAATGGTCTGGTATGACATGAATGTTCGAGTTAGAGAATATGCTGTGGGGCAGCATTTTGTTTTTCATTCCTGTCAGCACAACATGCTGCAGGCAGCTTGGGAGGGACCCTTCAAAGTGGTATGGAAGGTCAGTGATAACTACATGGTAGAACTGCTAGGCAGTAGGGAGGGGCACAACCTGTACCATGTTAACATGATGAAACCTTTACCATGCTAGAGAGGCCGTTGTGCTGAGTACTTGCAGTGGATGGCAGAAAGAGTCTGAGAGGGATTTGGTGATGTCACTCCTCAGTGAGGCTTGGACTAACACTTCAGTGGAAGGGGTAGCAATGTCCCACCAGTTACCCCCTATCCAGGGTCAAGAAATATGAGCAGTGCTACAGGAGTTTGGGGGCATCATCTCTGTGAAAACCAGGGTGTACTCACCTGGTGCAGCACCATGTGGATACAGGACCTCAAAGGCCTATCAGTCAGGCCCCTTATAGGGTTTCCGAGAGAATCAAACAGACTCTAAGATAGGAGCTGCAGGAAATGTTGGATCTAGGGGTAATCCAGGAGTCCAGTAATCCCTGGGCCTCCTCAGTGGCGCTGGTACGTAAGAAGGATGGCAGCAGCAGGTTCTTTGAGGACTACAGGAAATTAGTCACACACAGTCAGATGCTTACCCCATGCCTAGGACAGATGAAGCCCTAGAGCAGCTGGGTGGAGCCAAGCATCTTAACACTATTGATCTTACAAAGGGATACTGGCCAGTGCCGTTGACTCCCAACACTAGAAAGAGGTTAACCTTTGTGACTGCTTTCAGCTTGTATGAGTTCACGAAAATTACCTTAAGATGAAAAACACCCCAGTGACTTTCCAGAGGCTGGTAGATCTTATGCTAGCAGGAGAATTTGCCCTTGCTTATCTGGATGATATTGCCATCTACAGCCATTCCTGGCAAGAGCACCTTCAGCATGTTAGGGAAGTGCTGGGCAGACTAAAGAGGGGCAGGGCTGACCATTAAGCCCAGTAAGTGTCAGGTGGGTATGGCAGACATCTCCCACCTCGACACAGAGTGGTGAGATCAGGCCAGAACCTGTCAAAGTGGAAGCCATTCAGTCTTGGCCTGCCCGATACCAAAAAGCAGATGAGGGCATTCTTAGGGGACAGCAGGGTACTACAGAAAGTTTGTCTCCAATTATAGTAACATAGCTGCTCCCCTCACAGCCCTAACTAGGAAAAACAGGCCAGATAATGTAGTGTCAACCCCAGAATGTGAGCAGGAATTCCAGCAGCTTAAAGGCGCATTGGCAGGACCCCCTATGTTAGCCAGTCCAGACTACAGCAAAGAATTTGTTTTGCAGGTGGGCGCTTCAAACTGTGGGGTGGCGGCTCTACTCAGTCAGGTTTCCTCAGAAGGAAAAGCGTACCTAGTGTTACATCTCAGCCATAGACTCCAGCCCAGGGAGGAATGCTATGCAGCTGTAGAAAAGGAATGTCTAGCTATAATGTGGGCACTGCAGAAACTTCAGTCTTATCTGTATTGAAGGAAATTCACTGTAGTTGCAGACCACAATCCCTTAACATTGCTACATCGAGCCAGCCAGCAAAATGCCAAGCTACTAAGGTGGGGCCTTGGGTTGCAGGCATATGATATGCCAGTGCAGGACTGCAGTGGGGTTAGCAGTTCAATGGCAGGGAATAGGTTAATGTATTCCCAGATAGTCTCATCCTTCCCGTGCAGTGTTTCTCAACAGCACTCTACAAATGCCCTTTTCAACACATGTATCTGTACAAGCAGTTGGATATACACATGACATATACTTCTAATACATTTGTAACAAAAGTATCTTGTACAAATCATTTCGATATTCACCAATGGCATGTAATTATTTACAAAATTCCAGCTAGCTGGGCTGGCAGCACCTCTTTACATCACAGGGACAGCTTATAATGGCTCTACAAATAGCAAAGTCTAACATGAACAGCTTTAGTATACTAATGTTCACCATCATTATCAACTTAATGGATTAGATCTGTTAGACCCCATTGTCCTACCACATGTCCATAGTTTTGGTTATGTTACTGTTATGGAACCAGCCAGATGCTTTACTTTAGACCAGGGAAGCAAATTTCAGAGATATTGTCTGACATAATTTGATCATAACCCAAGCTGACAAAGGGGGAAAAAAGGAAAGATACAGCAATCTAGTGTTAACACCACACATTAATAATCTGATAATTTCACGTTAGCATGTGTTTTATTTAGAAAAATGATGCTAAGTCCTTACTCAGGTATACCAGCTACAATGACTATAGTTCCACCATGTAGTTGGGTGCTATTGGGAGAATGCTGGCCACTGACAATAAATAAGAAATTGAACTCACAAGTTAAGTTCCGAAGAAGTGCCATTCCTTTTCTACCCTTCTTGCTGGGAATCCAGGTGAGCTTACGTCCTTACAGATGTTATCTACAAGTGCCCATTAATTACTGAATGCCAGGTAACTCAGGAGTAGTCCATAACCATTTACAAAAATAAATTATACGAAGAGTAAATGTATACCTTGTTGTCTGTAATAGATTTCAATAGAAAAGAGTATATAGGCTAAATTGTTTGAAAAAATGTATTAAATCAGGCATGAGCAACTGTGAGATTTAAAGAAGGATGTATCTGTTAATGAAAGGCACTTCAGTCCCTCCTTTGTGTAACAGATTTCTAAACAAAATATATCCATTGTGAAGCTATGTAAAAACACACAAAACTAACACTTGTCAATCTCAAGAAGAATCTTTGTGACTGTGAATCTGCAAATTCATCAGTGGTCTGACATTTCTTGCCCTCTGTGAGTGTAGGGGAACAGCAGGGCACAAATCATGCTGGTCTTATAAAGACCATGGGTGTAGGATGCTAATATATCGAAAAAATGAATGTTTTTCTCCTTTATTTTATTTATTTTTGAAATGTATAAAATGGCAAAGTCTGCCTTCTGGTACATTAGTTGACTTTATTAGGTACTCATTCCATGAATTCCTTAGGCATCATTTTGTCATCTAAGATCATATCAGGATCAATTTATCCACAGATTCCAAATTAAAATTGTCATTAGATCTTTATATATTAGAATAATATTTTATGTAGAAACTCATTTTGGTTTCTCAGATTTCTCTTAAGACAAGTATATTTTTAATAAGCAAATTGTCATTAATAAATGTTTAGCATAGAAGTATGTAAGAGTGGTACAGGATATGTACGAGGGTACTGTGACAGTGGTAAGGTCTGCAGTGGGAGTGATGGATGTGTTTAAGGTGGAGGTGGAGTTACATCAAGGATCAGCTCTGAGCCCTTTCTTATTTGCAGTGGTGATGGACAGGTTGACAGACGAGATCAGACAGGAATCCCCATGGATTATGATGTTTGCAGATGACATCTCAAGAAGAATCTTTGTGACTGTGAATCTGCAAATTCATCAGTGGTCTGACATTTCTTGCCCTCTGTGAGTGTAGGGGAACAGCAAGGCACAAATCATGCTGGTCTTATAAAGACCATGGGTGTAGGATGCTAATATATTGAGAGAGAGTAGGGAACAGGTGGAGGAGACCCTGGAGAGATGGAGATGTGCTCTAGAGAGAAGAGGAATGAAGGTCAGCAGGACTAAGACAGAATATATATGTATGAATGAGAAGGATGATAGAGGAATGGTGAGGATGCAAGGAGTAGAGGTGGCGAAGGTGGATGAGTTTAAATACTTGGAGTCAATAGTACAGAGTAATGGTGAGTGTGGAAGTGAGGTGAAGAAGAGAGTACAGGCAGGATGGAGTGGGTGGAGAAGAGTGTCAGGAGTGATTTGTGACAGACGAGTACCTGTAAGAGTGAAAGGGAAGGTCTACAAGAGGGTAGTGAGACCAGCTATGTTATATGGGTTGGAGACAGTGGCATTGACAAAAAGGCAGGAGTTTGAGCTGGATGTGGTAGAGTTAAAGATGTTAAGATTTGCACTGGGTGTGACGAGGGTGGACAGGATTAGGAATAAGTATATTAGAGGGCCAGCCCAGGTTGGAAGGTTTGGAGACAAAGCCAGAGAGGCAAGATTACATTGGTTTGGACATGTGCTGAGGAGGGATGTGGTGTATATTGGGAAAAAGATGCTAAGCATGAAGCTACCAGGTAACAGGAAAAGAGGAAGGCCTAAGATAAGGTTTATGGATGTGGTGAGAGAGGACATGCAGGTGGTTGGTGTGTCAGAGCAAGATGCAGAGGACAGGAAGAAATGGAAACAGGTGATCTGCTGTGGCGACCCCTAACGGGAACAGCCGAAAGAAGAAGATGATGATTCCATTTAATTGAGGGCATCCAGTACATTAACACCAAGAGGTAAAGGAGCACAAAATGGCATGCTGCAGGTTATTTTGGACCCCAATGTAATCAGATCTTTTGAAGAAAATAGAAAGTCTTCTTAATACAGAATAACTGTAAGTTTGTTCCTAGATTATTTAATATTTCATTAAGAGAAGGATAAATAACAGTTCAGGCTGGGAATGTAGACAGGATGTTTAATGTTACACTCCACCTTTTTACGTTTTGTTTTGTTCATTTTATTTTCTTATCCATTTGGTAAACAGGTGGGTGTACCGTCCAACAGGCATTTCACAGGAACAGCAGGGGATCCAAATTATCTATGCAATCAAGCAGGTAGTCTTATAAAATTATACGCTAACAATGGATCACACAAAAGTTGATTGCAAGTTATAATGCAATAGATAAACATTTTCGTTAAATAGTAAAGGTTGAATAACAGACAAACACAGAACACAATACAGTGGTTATCCATCTCCAATGTGTAGTATGATATAGATCACAATTTTTATAAATAGAAAAAAAACATTTTCTATAAGAAGATTCTGAAGAGGTAATTGTTCATGAAGAAATGAGGCCTAACTATTTTGACTTTGATTTTCTTTATATCGTTTCTCAGTGTTGTGTTAGAGTTTTTATTCTACATCTTTAAAGCAATGATAGTTGTATTAGTTCATGGAAATGATCCATGATCCTCATGTGGAAGGCTTCATGTGCTTGCTGATTTTTTTTCACATCTGCTAGGAGATTGTTTCAATGAGCTTATCTTTTCTCAGATGGAAAACAGAGGCTCACATTATTTTAGGTAATTCAGAGTTATAACATTTTTGGCATTTGATTGTAGGCTCTATGAGGGGTACTCCTTATAAGGTTTGAAGAAAGGGAAGGATGAGCATGTTAAATGATTATAAGCTTTGAGGAAAGGACAGAACAAGTATGTTGAATGTCTACTTCTTAAGCATTTTGCTAAAACTGAGTAACAATTCTTGTGGCTGGTAAACAATTTTCTGAAGTAGCAAACAATATTGTGTTCTGATATTTGCAAGATGGGTTTATATCAGAACATCGAATTCGCATAACATCGAACAGCCATAACCTTCATCTGATCTGTTCATGTGGGGCACTGTGCCCCCACCGCAAATTATATATACCGACTCTGAGGTCACACTACAGTGAGGAAAGGGCATATTTACTGATACTGTACAGCTATCCCACAAGTACAGATTCGATGAACGGCACATTCGAGTTTATGGCCATTCGATGTTATGCGAATTCGATATTACAATATACACCCTACAAGATAAATGTATTGGATTATTTTACCAAGTCATCGTAAGAACAGTAGAGGTATTTATTACTGTGACTAGTACAGGATACCGAGCTATGGGGCAAATTGTTTTGGCTGTTGATTTCCTCTTCCTAAGAACACAAGTTTAGAAATCTTACAGATGCTCATAAGTTGATGGAAAACGTTTCTGCCTTTTCTGTGTGCAGTCTAAAAGACAGATTAGCGGCCAAGAGTAAACCTACATATTTGTACTCATTCATTATTAGTGTTATCAAAAGTATCCTTAAGGAGAAAAAAATTGTATTTCATAGCTTTTGTGGAGTTGCAAAAAAACATAAATAGCATGCTTTTTGGTTACCGATTTAGCTTTGTTTTTGCCTGCTTGATTATAAAGAATGTGATAGTTTGTCATTTAGATTTTAAGTTTATATTTACTTTGTCTTAGTTAAGTGGAATAATATCACCTGCATACATTCAAGATCAGTTTAGGAAGTTCTGTCATAAGGCTCCTGAGAGAAGAATAATGCAGAAGCTAAAAAATGAACATTTGGGGGGATGTTTAAGTTAATTGCCCTTTGAGAAGTAAATGCTAGATACTAATTGGGAGAGAGAACATTTTTACTTAAGCAGTTGCAGAACCAAATGATCATTGCTTAAACACTTTCATCTGGGGTATTAACATTGAGTAGCCCATGCATTTGCAGGTCCATGTCACATGAATAAATGTATCTGAAGTGCGTAGGTTACAATTAATGTACTAGACGACTGTGTGTTTCACCATGTAAGTGTCTTTCATAGTGAGGAAGCTTTCCACAAAACCATCAGCAAAACATTCATGGTCAATAGCACGTTTGTTACCAGTTAACGTAATAATTTTTTGAAGATTTTGTTGTTGTGTCAGAGGTTAGAAATAATTAAGAAATAATGAAAAAGTTTTATTTGGTGAAAGTGTATGAAAAGCATTTACTAAAGCATATTTTAAATGTGTTGGCAAAATACATGTAGCTAGTAAAATGATCTAGACTAATGCTTTTCCTGTGAATGAGAAAGCCATTTTAGGAAATGTTGAATAAAGAACTGTGTTTGTGGAGAATGCCCTTTTATCAGTTATTTAAGTTGTTTAGTTATAACTTTTGATGCAGATATTAGAGGAAATGTTCGCATTAATATCTTTTGAGTTGAAACAGGGTTGTTTTTTCATCAGATGACAGCTGACTGTGTTTATATGGAGTGGCTCCATATGGTAGTTTGTTAATGTCATTGATCTTGTCTAATGGAAGGACCTTTTTAAAATCAGTTAAAGACCATACGTTATATTATTATGATTATGATCGTGACATCTGTCAGTCATATACTTTTTTTTATAGTTGTCCAGAATAACTTTGGTTAGGAACCTGCAGTAATTTGACGTTTCAGTGGAAGGTAGTGTTGCAAATATTTGGTTCTTATCTATACATTTTTTCTTAAGTGAAGGAAGTTTTGCTGAATATCTCATTTAGCATACTTATACTTGTATTGTAAAGCATCTTCACTGTGTCTCTTTGAGTAAAGGATTCAAGTCAGTGATTATTCACTGTCATTTTTCACACTGTGGTCTACTTTGTCTTTAACGGAATGATTATTATTTGTTGATCTCTGATATAAGAGAGGAGCTATTTGAGGTTACTATTTTCACATAAATGAGTCCAATGATAATTTTTCACGTGTTATACGTTTCCATAAAATGATTGTAGATAAAATAAACTGTGTGTGTGTGTGTGTGTGTGTGTGTGTGTGTGTGTGTGTGTGTGTGTGTGTGTGTGTGTGTGTGTGGGGCACATGCATATGAAAGGATCATATCGATAGTAATAGCAGTGAAAACTTGTACCGAAATGCTCTTACTACTTTTGTGTGCCTTGGCACATAGGAGGTCAAGGACAGAACCCTCAGTGTTCGTTATTTTGGTTAGTGGCCATTTTCATAAGTTCAGCAAAGGGGTGTTAAATGAGTTGTTGTCCACCTGGTCTTTCACAATTTATAATGTCCTCCATAATTATGGCATTTTTCTTTGAGTCAGTGAGGCATGCTTACTTTAATGTTTTTCAACTACTACTAATATGGACAGAGAATGTTCAGCTCCATTTCTGATACCTGGCCTGCTATACACATACAGCAGTTAGGTAGTGAGGATAACAGAAGGTAGCAAAGACTGTTTTTCAGCCCTTAGTTTAAATCTTTGCCAGACTTCTAATTGTGTCCCCCTCTTGTATTTTCAGTGTTTTGAGGAGTGCTATTTTACAATACTTTTATTATCAAAAAGGGAAGCATAATAAGAATGAATGGGACAAACATTAGGTTGGATGGTCTGTTTTTTATGTTTCACAAATATTGGTAATTTCCTAATTTTAGCTTATATTCAAATGTGCTGCCTTGGACTCATCAGTATAACAACCTTTAGCATAGATTTGATATAGCCTAAAGTTACTTTGTTTGATCCCACACCTGCTGCCACTGGATATGGATTTCATTATGGCAAGATCATGGTTTAAAAAACAGCTTTCGATATATCAAGAGCATCTGAAGCACTTGGAATAAAATAATCAAGGTTTATGCATGGATAGCTCAACACTCTCCAGGCATACTAATAATTGCAGAAACAAGGTAAAAGCTGAATATTACCACCCAGTTACAACATACTAAAGGTAGATAGGCAAAACAAAAAACAGGTGTAGTAGCCATATTGTATAAAGATACTCTGCGGCTTCACCTTTCCCTATCTCTACTTTTAGTAATGACTAAATGATTGGTACTGAAGCTTAACCACCACAAAATTCTATCCTTATTGGGAATTTACATCTCTCCTGGAAAAAACATCAGTACCATTGACAAATTATTGTCATGGGTCAACTCCAATATCTCACAAAAAAGTTGGGATTATCCTCAAAATGCCATTAATCTCCATGGCTCTACCCAACTAATTAACCTCTCCCTTCAGTATATAAACTCAATCAACAAAGGTTCAACACTTGATTGGATACTCAACTCCTCCCCAACAACATATTTTCCTATGGCTCTCCATGTAATGCTGTAAGTAACTGCATATCTACTTTTCCCATCAGAGCTCAAGACCACACCCCCTTAATGAATTAAACAATGTGTCGCACTTCAAAAAAGAAACATTTCTCCACAACCTGCAACTTTGTAACTGACAACATGTAAAGGATCTCCCTTTAGATTATGCTGTTCTAGAATTCTCCAGTATCTTAGCATTCTATACAGTTTAGCCTCGCTCAGAACAAAACTTGTAAAAGCCATACCAGCTCCTTGGATGACCATATCCACAAAACATCTAATGCAACTCTGTGACAATGCCTGAAGTTCCACAACCAAAAATAAAACCCAGAACAACCTATGGATATTCAACAACTCAGACTAAATACCAAATCAAAAAAGAAAAAAAAATGTACTGTTCTAATCTACAGTCCCCCAAAAAACCTTCAAAACCTAAAGGCATTCTGGTGAACTATTGACAAAATCCTCAAACCACATCATGTCACCCAGCCTGCATACACAGTGCTCAACAACACAGAAAGCACTGATGTCCACTTAATATGTACTTCATAATCTCAGCCACATCCCTAATCAAAGACAACACACATCTCACAAAGCCCTTTCATTCCTAGGAACACCTGTGACTCTGGCCCTTCTCCTTGCAACCAACCATTAAAAAAAAAATGCATGTTGGAACTAAAACCTAACACCCCCTTCTCCTTGCAACCAACCATTAAAAAAATGCATGTTAGAACTAAAACCTAACACCCTAGTATCAAATCTCCTCTCTTTATATCAACATTTGGCTGTTGAGGCTGTAGGAAATTCCATTTCCATGTTCATAAATTGTTATATCACAAAAGCATGCATCTCAACACTTTAGAAAAAAATGATATCCTATCACTACATAAAGCAGGAAATAACACTGACGTTGGTAACTACTAGCCTATTCCTTTTCTGTCCTGTTATCTAAAATTCTTGAAAAATGCATTCAATCCCAGCTCTCCCAACATATAACAAAAATAACCTCTTCTCTCCCTCCCAACTATATTTAAATACTATAAATACCTATAGGAATGAAGGAAGGCTAGTATCTGCCCTCTTTCTAGACTTTTCCAAAGCCTTTGACAGTCTCATAACCCATCCTCCTAAAAAAAAAAATGAATGCTATGATATGATAAAAGTAGATCTCAGGCTGTAAAATGGCACACTTTTCTTCTTTCCTTCTAATCTCCACAGATGTCCCCCAAGGGTCCAATCTTGGCCCCATTCTTTTCAATATCTTCATTGATAGCCTTGCAGATTACTCCAAATCAGCCACAGTAATTCAGTACATCAGAGACTCCATCTTCATATATAGCATCCAAACAGTCTAACAAATCACTTAAGAATTCTTCTCATCCATTAAAGCCTGTCTGATGCAACTTTTTCTTAAAGTAAACTTATTGTCTTTACCTCATAACACCCCTCGACCCAGAAACCTTCCTTTGATAGTCTTTCAGTAAATAACACTAAAACAGAAATAGTCTGATATAATGAGCTGCTTGACATCTGCATGGACAGTAGCCCAACATTTGACCAACAAATACAACATACAGTAAAGAAAATTGACCAGAAATTGTTCCCTATATAGTCAACATTTTCCTCTCTGACCAAACCAGAAATGTACATAGCTTCTCTCCAGCTACTCCCAACACTTCTTTACTCAACCCCCTATTTCACCAACTTGCTAGTCTCTCAGATCTCAAAACTTAAACAATGCTATCATAACGTAGCAAGGTCTGAAGTAAATCAACAAAAATCTCACAACTACCTAGCACTGAAAGAATTAAGGTAGCTCTAACCCACCCCACTTACTATCTTATTCCCAACATGTGACTACTCATGATCTCATCTATAAATCTGCCAACTCCATCTCTGGCAGCAGTAATATAGCCAGTCAAATGATGTAAACCCATCCGCTTACTACAAATGCAGCTGGTGACATTCTGTTCTCAAACTGTCACCAAAGCATAGAAGACCATGTCTAACAGAACAACATTGTGAACATTTTTAAGCAGAAGCTAAAGTCACAAATGTAGAATTTCTGGCTCTGGCCATGCACTAATCCAAAACAAGTATCCCTAGACTGAACCGTAATTTCATACTGCTACTCAACCCATTGACTACTTCCCCCTCATCTGTTTCTCATAAGCTTTATTCTCTGTACACTCCGGAACTTCCTATAACAGAGTACTAACAACTCTCTCCATTTCACTTCATCTTTTTTATATTCACCTTTAGAATTTTTTTTTCCTCATCATCTTCTGGATTAGACATTGTCACTTCTAGTCTCTTATTCTTTGATCTGTCGTTTGTCTACTATAGCCAATGTTGACTAACAAAAAAAAAAGTTTAATAGGATGCTGCTTTTTTGCAACTTTGTCTGTTTTATACTTTATTATGATACTGCTTACTGAAGTATATAATTTTACTAGTCCACTGAAATTTGCCGAATATTGAATTATGCTCCTCTTCCTTTGCTGAAAGCAATCTGTATCTCTGCTTTATTGTACTATATGTAATGACTCTATTATTAAGCAAACATTTTAAAATGCTATTGAATGACTTTCTATACTATGTACAGACTTTTATGAAATATGTTTATTGACTAGACTATGTGTACAGTTGTAAAATGGTGGCGGTTTTCTACAATATGCGTAAATCTATAATGTGTATAATTTGCAGCTTTTCTTCCCAAGCCTAAACTAAAAAGGGGACTCCATGCCTTTTTCATCAGCTACTATGCTTTGTTGAGTGAAAGCGCAAACACAACCCATGAAATACTATAACTGCTGAAATTGATAATTCCAAACAGAGGATAGTGGTAAATCAAGTGATTCATATCATGTAGAAGTGTTGTTTAATTAGCATTCAGTTTGGGCTATGACTAGAATAATGCATTTTCTAACTGAATTCTGATAATTAAGTAGGTACAACAATTATTCATTTTGAATTGGATACAGTTCTAAGATTGGTATTTGCAATATTACTCAGTTTAGTTAAATGATTGATTAGTACTGATTTGCTTTTCCTCGTCATCACTAGCAAGAAAGATAGACTAAGGAAGGGAAATTAATGTCAGAAGATCACAATGAGGAAAATACCAGCATAATGAATTTAGATTGGTTAAGAAGGAAATTCCTTTGGAGAAATGTAATAAATCATGAAATTAAAAGCAGAGTTAATGTTAAATAACATTTAAAACATCCAAGCAAAGATAGCTGTGACACTGTAGGGAGTGTTAAAATGCAGCTATTAAAAGAAAAGATCTGACCATGAACCATGCCATTGTCTAACAAACAGAAGATCTAAAAATGCAGAAATAAATAGTAGGAAGTAAATGGAAAGGAAGAAAAAGCAAGTTCAAGTTTACAGATTGTGGTAGACCATGTTAGATTTTTTTTTCCTTTTTCATTTGACTTGACTGTGAATTTTAGCTGTTACCACTTTGTCTTTTAAAAGTTCCTTTACAAATGACCAAAAAAAAATTGAATGCAGGTTAATAGCTGGCACTAGGAATTCAGTCATTGAGTACTGGAAATCATCATATTCTCATCATGAACATTCAAGTAAAGACGGTAATAAAACATGTTATGTGAATGAATTATAAAAAGTCTGACAAATGAAAAACTACTTACAAGTTAATATTTGAGCAGGTGATAATCAAATATAACTTAAAATATGATGTATTTAAATATCCAGCTTAAAGACCAGGAAGCAATGGACAGAAAGGGAGAGGAAAGGAAGAGGCAAAGGTAAGAAATGCATAAAAGGAAAACAAGAATAGAATGTGAAAAATGTGTACAATCATAAAAGAAAATCAGAAGATATTTAATAATTTAAAGGTAATAGTGAAAACAGAGGAATGAAAAAGTGAGGAAATGTGTGCATTAAATGGAAACCAGAGAGCAGGAAATAAGGAAATGGGTAAAACCCATAATGAATTTCTTAATACATTGACAGATTTCACTTTGGAAAATGGTTTGCAATTATTAAAGCTGCATATATAGAGATAACTATGAAAAAAGGATAAGTGAAATTGGGAACAGAAATACAACAGAAGAGCTTATTCTGAGTTTGATAGGCTGCACAATTTGATTTAAAAAATGGAAGAAAGTATGAGCATTACTTTACCATATTAAGGTTGAAAAATGTGAAGTGATGTGTGAAACAAAAGAAAGTCAAATAATTTGCCTTTTAACAATGTGGTAGATCATTGAATGGATAATCAGTAAGTAATATTGATGTAGAAAGTTAACAAAGAATAGTGAAATATAGTTTTAAATGAGAAATAACAGTAAATCCAAGAAAAAATGCCAGAAGCGTCTTTCAGGAAGAGAGAGACATTTTCTGAATATTTAGCACTTTTGTCTCCAGTATCATGAGACTTCAAGTGAATAATACACCATAACATACTTCACCAACTCAGGGGTATTTAAATTACCCTCTCAAGGACATAAAATGCAAAACCATGTTCATCATTACTTTATATATGTTTAAATAAGGCATTTGTGTTCCCTTTCTTAATATCATATGCATGCTCCTTAATGCATTCACAGAGTCCTCCCCATTTTCCCAACATAAAAGGCTGAATTTTACTAACTAAGGACAATACAGAAAACTTTTGTAGCACAACTGAAATGACCCCTGGAAGATATTTTACCAAAATTCAAAATTTCAACATGTTTCTTTTCCAAAATATAAGAATATTTTGTACATATGGCATTTAAAGGTAATTTTATTTTTTTGTATCTTTTTTTATGTTATCTAAAAATTGATTAAAGTTCTTTCTTTTCTAAAGAATGAAACCACCCCACAACTTTCAAATAATAAATGTTCATTGGTCAAACTGTCCAAAATATTAACACTAATTTATCTTATTTCTCCCTTTCTAATTGTAATTAATATTTGAGAATTTTTTTCCAAAACCCATAGACCCTTTTTTGATCTTTCTCATTCAGTATTAAAGGTGAAATTGCCTTTTCCTAACAATGGACCGAAATAATTTTCTTCCCTCTTCCTGTTTACATCTGATGATATTTCCTCAAGTAAGCCATCTGGGTAACCTCTTCTTGTCAACATTGTTTTTAATTTATTAATTTTAAATGCATTATCCTATGACACCATGTGAGCAATGCAAACCATTTACTCCTTTTCTGACTGAAGAACACTCATTCATGTACCTACTGAACTGAATAAACTACTTGAAGCTTCTACCATGCGTCTTTATTCTTCCCACATAGAAGGTATCCAAGCGAGTGTCTTCTACATCTGGTAGCTAAAGTGGTTTTATGTGGCAAAATCCTTTGCTCTCTTGTACTTGTTAGTCCTGTCACCCTCTGGTCCACAGGTGAGATACTATACCTGAATCAAACTTTCTTGATTACCCCTCTTTTTTCCTAATTATTTTTATTAAATTAAATGACGTAGCAAAATTGTCACATCAATTATATATTGAAATTACATATTACCAATCATCAACAAACAAAAGCAAGAGAGCATTCAAATAAACATCTATATACAAAGCATCTACATTACATAAGTATAAAAAATTCCATCAACGACTATTTATATCATAACTGATAGTGTCCATTTGTTCAGTAATCTCTTTAGTTTCATCCATGAATTTAATGAAGTTCTTTTAGTGGTTCTTTCTTTAATTAACATCTCCATATAACACCTTTCAGTTGCAATATTATACAATTCTTTTACGGTTGGAATGGTAGTGGTCTTACAGTTTTTATCATCACTTTCCTTGCAATTCTAAGGAGGGTCAAAAGAAGAGAGTAATCAGCATTTTAGAACAACCGGGCTTTGGTGCATTAAACAGAATTAAAGATTTATTTAGGTTGAAATTATCACTAAAAAGAGCCTGTAAAAATTTGACATACTTCCAAAAAGGCTTAATTATATTGCATTCATAGAACATGTGTTACCACTCAGACATATTATTGAACCACATCTCCAACAGCTATTTCTTAAAAAATCAACTATTTTGTATGGAGTACTAAATTCTTTATGTATAAGTTTCTGAGAGAATAATTTCCACCTTAAAGATGTAGAAGTTTGTACATAGGAAACAAGCATCATTTTTTTCCAAATTATTGATTGGGTGATAGTTAATAGTTACAAAATATCCCCAATAATTATCATTGCAAAAATCCATATTGTTGTTAGCAGTTTTATAGATACTGGAAATGCAACCCTCATCTGGAGCATTTTTATGAATTGATATCAAATATTCTATAAATTTTGGAATTTCATTTTCAGCTGAATTTTGCATCAAAGATAATCTTTCTATAGCATAGCTACAATTTTGTATGTCAAACCACATTTCAGTACGTAAGTAGAACTTAATGTGGATATAAACTAACTAGTTTATATTATCATTATCCATTCATTGAAACCAAAAAGTTAATTGTTTTTCTTTAAATGTATTCATTGAAAATGTATTAAATGTAATTTGTGTATATGCCACAGGAAAGATTAAGAATATATCCAGGCTGCATATTCAGGTGTCCTGTATACAAGATTTTTGAAGTTGGAGATTGTCATTGCAATATAGGATGAAGTTGATATTTTTTGATATGGAAGTGTATGATCTTTTAATAAACTGAGAAAACTCTTATTTTGTTATAACAAATAAAATTTGATTGATTATTCATCATAAGTATACATCACTGAATATCTTTCCATTTATAGTTTTTGTTCGTCCACAAGATAATTGTTTTAATGGCTGAAGTAGAGTATAATTCTATATCAGGCAGACTTGTTCCATGATTGGACTAGCTACGCAGATAATGCTCGAGTGCTAACCTAGGTCTGCTAGGATGCCAAACAAATTTAAATATTAGGGTAATGAAGTCTTTTAAATATTGTTTGCGAGTGGGAAGAGCTAATAATTGAATTATATATAGTAATATGGGGTAATTCTATAATTAAAAATATCTCTTCTATTGTAAATATGAATTTATTCAATTTTATTATAAGATCTTTAATCTTTTCTAAAGTTTAAATATAATTTATATTATGTCTTTAATGTGCTTAGTTAATGATATTCCTAAATATTTTATCATTAGTTATTTAGAATGTTCTTCTGAAACAGATGTATCGCTGGAATTGGTACACAACATTTTTCTATTATTTTCATTACATTTTAGGATATGGACTGTAATTTTTTGATTACTTTTAAAAAGGGGTATTAAGAGAATTTGAATTATCTTTAACATTAATAAAATATAATCTGAGGATAAAAGTAATTGCGAGTTTAAATTATGCCCACATTGAATTCCTTTAATTTCTGGGTTTGTTCTGAAGTAATTTGCAAAAGATCCCATAATTAGGATGGAAAGCAATAGCAACAGGGGGCAGCCTTGTTTTGTACCCTTAATAGGGACTGATTGTGATACATAGCCAATTTTTATATAATTTATCATGTACATTTTAATAAAATGTTGAAATCTATTAGAAAATTACATTATTGTAATACTAGGAAGTGGTGATCCCAAATAACTGTGTCAAAAGGACAGTTAATGTCTAAGCTTACTAATGTTATGTATTCCTTTATATTATTAGTAAAGTCGATAATGGATAGAAATCATTTGATAAGCATTCCTATTTTTTATGAAACCAGTTTGATCGGTATTAGATATGGTAAAAATTGTTGAATTTTCTTTGCAATAATTGACATAATTTATAATCAGGATTTAACGATATTGCTCTGTAAGATATAAAATCTGTAGGGTTATTTTCAGTTTTAAATTTTGGAGAAATAAGTGCATATTTCCATGAAGGTGGGACTATCTTTAAGTCTTCTGTTGATAATTGAAGTGTATTAAGTAGAATATTTAATGAATTTTGAGGCATTAATTTATGAAGTTCTTGTATTATCCCATCTTTGCTTGGCACTTTACTAGATTTTAATTTAGTTATTTGATTAGTAAGCTCAAACATATATATATATATATATATATATATATATATATATATATTTTTTTTTTTTTTTTTTTCAAATGCTGCTCAGATGGTCTAGTTTTAATATATTTATCGATAACTACTTTTATTACTTCTTGAGAGTCCATAGCAGGTTTATCTTGATTAATTTTTTTGAAAACTTTTTTTCCTTACTAATATTGGGTGATTTCAATTACCCAAACATTAACTGGGAGAACTACACAAGTACTAACCCCCTTGCCCAACATTTCCTAGAATTTATAAACTCAAATGCCCTGGTTCAACTGGTCGACACTCCCACCAGAGGTGACAACATATTGGACCTGGTCACCACCAAAATGGGCAACCGAAGTTCCACACCAGAGGTCAACCCCTCGCTGGTTAGATGTGACCATAAACAAATCACTTTAGATATCCACATTCCACCCCACCGCTGGACAAGGAAACCACTGTGAAAAACTTTTCAAAAGCAAACTTCACGTTACTTAAGAGGTGGAAGGTTTCAAAGGCCCCATGCTGAAGGATAACTCTGTCCAAGCTGCAAAATCCTTTACTAATGCAGTCTATGGGCACCTACAATAATGAATGGATCATGCCATCCCAACCAAAACTATGACTCACTCCTCCAAGAAAAGGAAACCAGTCTGGTGGACTCCTGCCATAAGCAAGCTATACAATAGAAGGTGGAAACTAGTACAGAAAAGAGTAAAACCCCAAGAAGGGAAGACATCCCTGATCAGTATCAGTAAAAAACTACAGTCCCTCATAAAATCATCCAAGCCAAGCTTCAAAAGAAAAATTTCCAAGGACTCCACAGATAACCACAAGGCATTCTTTAGCTATGTCAAGAATCTAAGTGGCAATGCTCAGATCTGCTCAAAGTTAGTGCAGAATGGCACAAAATACACTGAACTGACTGGTATCGCCAACATCCTGGCAGATAAGTTCAGCACAAACCTCACCTCCCCCACCCTCAAAAGGGCCCATAACCATACCAGAAGAATGTAGAGTCCCTGAAATCACAGACAGGTTAAAACAGCCCTCTACAAAGCCAAAAACACCGCATCAATGGGACCGGATGGTGTCCTAGACTGCATCCTACATGAGCTCAAAGACAAACTAACCCCTCACCTAAACACACTGTTCAAACTCGGCCTCTCCACAGGCTACGTACCCATAGAGTGGTGAACAGCAATGGTTATTCTGTTCCACAAAGGTGGAGCCACAAAAGACCCCAGGAGTTATTGCCATATAACCCTAATTAGCTTGGTCTGCAAGGCTATGGTGCGCATCTTCATGGAACCCATTAACAGAGAGATTGGGAACCTCCAAACACTGGACCCTACCCAGTTAGGCTTTGTTAAAGGCAGATCATGCCTCCCAAACCTGATGGACTTCTTTGAGACAGTTACCAAGGCTATAGACAAGGGAAAGGTGGTACACACAGCCTGCCTAGACCTTGCAAAGGCCTTCAACACCATTCACCATTCCCCATTCTGCTATTATAGACAAGCTCACCAGCCTGAACATAAACCCCTACATCACAAGACGGGTTGCCAACTGGCTCACGGACAGAACCCACATGGTGAGCATGGCAGGAGCTAGCTCTGACTGGTTATAAGTGGCATTCCCTAGGGCTCAGTCCGAGGGCCCCTCCTGTTTGGCATATACTTCTCAGAGGTACAGGCAAGCACAGGAGGACTATGGCTAACCAAGTTCGCAGACTACTGCAAACTAGGGTGCTATAATTGAGACTGGCTAACACAGCCATCCTCCAAAAGGGTCTCACTGAGATGGATACCTGCTGTCAAAATCATGGCCTCAAGCTAAATGCCAAAAAGTGCATAGTCATCCCCTTTCGAAAAAATAAAGTACCCACAAACTACCACATAGGTGGTAGTCTCTTAAATACAGAAGATGTAATGAGGGATCTGGGGACCCAAGTAGATAGTAATTTCACCTTTGATAATCACATTGCCAAAGTGGTTAGAAAATCCTTCTACATGGTCCACCTAATCACAAAAGGGTTCACATCCAGATCAAAAGAGGTCATTGTGTCCCTTTACTCATCACTCATCAGACCCATCATAGAGTACAATGCCCCATTTGGGATGTACCTTACAAGACACCTGCAACATCTGGAAAGACCACAGAAGTACCTTACCAAGAGGATCACTGGCCTCAAATGGATGCCCTGTGCAGCTCGACTGAAGAAACTCCAGCTGTACTCTGCATACCGCCTACTCAGTGGTGAGCTCTGTCTGACATACAAGGCCATGTCCAACCCAGAAATGATGGACTTGCCCCACCTAAAGAAAACCGTATACCCTCGAGCCACATACTTTAGGAATCTAAACCTCACCACAACAATAAATAGGATGTGGTGGAGGGATAGATTCCTGTCCCAGAGAATTCCCGTGCTTTGGAACAATATTCCAATCTATATTAGTCAGAGCTCCTCGCTAACACTCTTCAAAAGAAACCTTGATACAGAAAGTTTACCCCATGGATCACTTCAGTGGCTGTGCTGGACAGATGCACAGGGAACTGATTTAAGGGGGTGGCGAAAGCCAACACATTCTGGCTAGGCTTATAAATGCCTTTGGGCATATAGCCTAGTAACCTACCTATGAACCTATATCTTTATTTGATATGATTTGATTTTATCATTTTGGTTCTAGCAGTTGCTTTAAGTAAATATTTTGGATTTGTAGACTAGTTTAATTTCATCTTTTCTATGTTAATTTTAACTTAAAATTTCTAAATATTTGTTTTGTAAATCATTTATTTTCCCAACTTTGTTATTAGTTTGATATTCTAACTTTAACTTAGCAATTTTTTTCTTGTAATTCTTTCAAGTCTATATATCATTGGTTCCTTTTTAATGAATACCAGTTTATAATTCTTCCATATATCTCATTGGTTCCTTTTTAATGAATACCAGTTTATAATTCTTCCATATAACTATGATTTAAGAGCGTCCCATATGTAAACTTTTGATACATCTTTTGTATTATTAAATTCTAAGTAAATCTGAATCTCTCTTTATAAAAATTATTTAAAATCTTTCATATTTGGGATACATGATGGAATTCTTTTAATATGTATGCTATTATTCTTAAAGAGATCAGATGTTATGGCATTATGATCTGAAATTGGGCAAGAAATTTTAACTTTGTCTAAATATTTAAATCATTTGAAATAAAATTCCATCAATTGTATATTGAGTGCCATGCCCATTTGAAAAATTAGTAAAGCAAAGAGAATCTTTAAAAATTCAAGAGTCCTTAATATTAAGTACATTTGCAAAGTTTATTAATGCTCTAGCAGTGACTGATATTTTGCCTTCACACTTGGTGTTAGTGCCTATATCATGTAGTATACAATTAAAATCCCCAGGAATTACAAGATTACCTTTTGAATGTTGTAAGACAAGATTGAAATGAGATTTAGCTGTTCCTTCTCCTAACGCAGGAATCTAATATACATTTGCTAAGGAATATATTTTCTTATTTCATGAATTAACTAAACAAAACATTCCTTCATCATTATAGGTACTTAAAATGTGTGGCAAAGATAATGAGCTTTTCCACAAAATACATAACCCTCTTCTTTTTGATTAAACTGAGAACTAGCTAATATTGTACATTATTATTAATTCTCCTTGTATCTTTTATTAGCAGTGTTTCTTGAGCAAATACATTTAGAGGTAAAAATAGTTTTAAATATGTATAGAAACTACCTCTCTTACAAGTATTATTCAAACCATTTATGTTAATTACGTATTTTACACTTATCTATTGTAGTTCAGACTGATTCTGAATATGATTTTATGTAATGTATAATGAAAGTATATATATAGACCGCTAGAGAGATGTCTATAATTTATCAGGAATGCAGTAAAATGTATTTTAATAATGCACACGAGATTTAAATGTAGACACAACAATAAAAAACAATTGTATCAAAAACTGATTAGTATAAAGAAATTCTAACAATACAACCCCACATGGAGTAAACAATTCCAGACTTAGAAATACCATCCAAGTCAAGCTATCCCTCTTAAGCAGAATTGATTCAAACCTGCAAATCAATATTTGTTTTAATTTAAGATGATGGTAAGAAATATGTCAAAATTAATTTAATTATATTTAAGTAACGCATAGCTAACTGCACTCTAACAGAATTAACTCGATTTATGGTAAATAAGTGTTAAAAAATTGTAGTACTAGTCCTATAAAAATAGTTTTGATTGATAGAATATTTAAAGATAATATATTACAAATGAAACAAGAACAACACTACAAAAATGTATACATGTTTAGATTTTAGTATGTTTTATGATAGTATAAAGCAAATTTAGCATTACTGTAATAAATTATATATGTAATCTATAGAAGGTTAAGTTAATTGACCAAAAGAATATAACATAATATGCTGATTAATTCAATTTAATAACATATCTATGTAGTGGAGAGATGTGACATGTATTATAATGTAATCAGATCAATTTACCAGTGTCCAGAATGCTTAACCTAGTATATGTAAGAATAATATTGTAAATTGACAACTTAAAAAGGTTATAAAACAAATTAGAATGGTTAACCAAAACTGATCATATTGAAACCAACACTATGTAGGAGATGTATCTCACAGTATTCTGTTAAATGTTATTACATTATATAGTGGTGTAGCTCCTTTCCACCAGGAATTAGGTCTGCTGTGCTTTCTGATGGGCATGATTCCATTATTGTTTTTGGTCTCATATTTTTTTTCACACTGTTATGATTTTCCTGTGGTTTACAAATATCCACATTTTTATTCAATTCTTCTGATCAGATAATTCCCAAATCCTTCTTTGAAAAAGTTAATAAAGAGTTAGCTAAATTTTTGTGGTTCCCTAAATCGGTTAGGATCTCTTATTCTAGATTGTCAATTTTTAAAGATAAAGGCGGTTTGGGATTATCAAATTTTTATCTTTATTATTTAATTGTTTCAGCAAACAAGCTATGGACCATTTCTAAAATAAATAATATTAAATATTCTTTTACATATTCTGTGGTATTGCCATTTTTCCCATAAGCTCTGGACCTCTTTGAAAGTAAGGTTGCAGAAAATGGGTTATCATAAATCCACGTTGTCTTGGGAAATTGCTATACTTCATATACCGGTAGTATATCTTTCCAAAATGGATACTCATGTGTTTATATTTATTTGCTCTCTTATAAAACTTTACATTACTCAAAATTGGCTTGATCGTACTAAATTAAATTGGGATACTTTCAAAAAAATGGCTTACTTATACATTGATGCTCAAAAAACTATGATAAAGAGCCCAAAAAAATGGCTTTGAAAAACAAAGTATTGGAGAAGGTTCTGAGTATTATTAATATTTAATAGCTTCTAAGGTTTTTTCTAGTCTTGGTTCATATGTATACTCTATTTACTCTCATATGTTAATTTATACTGATGTTTATAATTTTTATGTTATCATTTATTTCTTGGGTACCTATTGTATATATTGTATATATTGTGGTATGTTATTTTTTTTCTAATCCTAAAGAGTTGCAATCTGCTTACACAAGTTGTAAATCTTTATTCAACTCCTAAAAAGTCTTTATTTACAATGTATGAAGGTTGTTGTTATGTTATGTTTATAAATCAATAAAAACATTTTTGAGAAAAAAATATCCACATTTTTGTTCCTGTGATATAGTAATCTTTTCATTGCTTTGTTAAACTTACACTTATGTAATGATTTTGCATGAAAAAATATGCTACTCAAAATTTATTTATCTGTCTTTGGAGCTTTTCTTCCCGGGTCTCAGCTGAAAACAGGCTGCTAGCCCAATCGAACACTATCCAGTAAACAAATGTAAGTAATAAATAAATTATAGAGAAATGAATTAGCCTATTTATTTCCATTAGTTACTCTTTCATTTTAATTGATCTCCAAGACTTCTCAGATATTTAACCATGTATTTTTCTGTTAGGATCTCAATTATTTAAGCATAAGCAACTCGTACTTTAAGTAGTCTTTTGTTCTGTGTTAGGATCCCACTTGTTTAACCAGATGCAGCTTACACTTAGTAATCTTCGATTAATTACTTTTATTGGTTAAAAACCCATGGATGACTGTGCATTAATAACTCAATGTAAAAGTTATAAAAATACAAGTTAACTTTAAGATTGAGGTAATTTAAATGAGTAGAGTGCAGAACCTTCACATTTTGCTTCTAAAGGTGACCATAAACCAGACTACATTGTGCTTATATATTATAGAAACATTTAGACAATAATAACATAGATATATAAGAATATGATGTAGAGCAGAAAGTAAAGTATCCTGAGATGGCAAATACAGAATGGACGTTGAGCTGCAAACAGTATAATAATTTGACATAGTAAATAGTTAATGAATAAATTTATCAGTCTATTTAGTGTCATTTACAGAATAACTTTTAGTACAGAGTGCAGTGTTATAGCAATAACCCACGCCTGGGTGTGGGTAATGCGGGATTTACCCACGGTTGGCGTGGTTTGGTCCTGAGGGACCAAACAAAGACAACCGTGGGTAGATCCCGCATTACCCACACCCAGAAGTGGGTTATTGCTATTATACTATGACATTATTTAAGAAAAGAAACAATTACTTTTCTTAAATATTGGCATTGTATAATGCCTCTTTGCTGCCCTTCTGCAGCTGTCTGGCATCCGCGGCAGTTCTGATGTACTGCGCATGCCTACTCAGTACATCAGAGCTGTGGCCAAAAGCAACTTAGGAAGCAAGATCTCCGTTGCTTTTTTACTGTTTCGCTATGGTAAATGGGTTTAACATAGCGAGACAGCTTTAAAATAAGCAACGGAGATGTCCGTTGCTTATTTTAAAGCCGCCTCGCTATGTTAAACCCATTTAACATAGCGAAACAGTAAAAAGCAACGGAGATCTTGCTTTCTCTGTTGCTTTTTTTTTAAACCTGTCTTGCTATGTTAAATGGGTTTAACATAGCGAGACAGCTTTAAAATAAGCAACGGAGATCTCCGTTGCTTTTTTTAAACCTGTGTCGCTATGTTAAACTCTTTTAACATATCGAGACAGTGTTTTAAAAAAAGACATACTAATGGAAAAAGTCCGGGCGACCGGACCTTTTTTCCATTAGTATAAGTCGATTTACAACGTGCACGCTGGCCAATCAGCGTGCACGTTTTGGAATATTAATGGGGGTCATGGTATAATGAATGTTTTAACATACTGAAAGCACTCGTATAGCCATTTCCACCTCAAACCACACAATTTATTGAAATATAAACCAAAGTTATTGAAATGAAAATGGGATTCCAAAGTTGATTGCCCAGCTCACTCAAATTGTTCAGATGCTCACACTGATTTGCCATTTGTTAGCATCCGCCCGTATGGCTGCACTTCCTGGTAACCAGGAGGTGTGGGTTACAGTTGAGAGAGGAAGAGTTAATGGTTTGGTTAAATTTCCAGTTTTTGAAGCAAGGATGACACCTGAGGTTTTGCAACCCATTTCAATGGATTCTACCAGCAACAGACCTAATATTGTGAATCAGGAAGTGGAAAATCAAAGACAAGGTAACTGTCTAACCAGTAATAATTCTGTGGTTAATGACTAACCTTGACTCATGGCTTACAAAACATGCTTCTTTTGATAAGTTTATACAAGTAAGGAATAATGGAGAAGCAGATACTTATGCTAATAACCTGAACATACAAGAGCATAATAATGGCGAAGCAGATACTTATGCTAATAACCTGAACAAGTTGTATGAATTGCTTTTCAAATACAAGACCTTGAATGCTGATAATGCATATTTATGAGAATGTATTAAGGTAATCATAGTACCGGAGGGTTTAATGGTATTTAAATTCCCGAATAATGTGGAAGATGGCACAGATTTTCATAATGAGCTTTTAGGAATTTTTGATAAATGTGGTTTGGATATTTGACATGCTATTAGGCACAATAAAAGAGTGATGACATATTTATATGAATGTATTGAAAATGTGAATGTGTTTAGTAATGACCTGTTTTCTGTAGAGCAAGAGAAAAAAAAGTACTTTCATTTAAGGGCACAGATTAATGAAAAACTTAATGGTATTCTGAATAGGAAGAAAAGGTAATTATGGATATTAATGGATATGCACAGAAAATTCATTACCCAAAACCAAAAAAATACATGAACTATGAAATGAGTGAGGGAGAGCATTCGAGATAGAACAGTTTTAAACAATTCAATAATAACGGGGGTGATGGTTTTTGTTATGGTAATGGCAACAGAGAAGACTGTTTGACGGGAAAGACTCTCTAAGACTTGGAGACTTGACAGTCTGAAAAACAAGCAGCCCATGGTTTACAATTACTGGAGGGTGTGGATAAGTGGGAGACAAGTATATTAAGTGAGCAGGAATGTGTATTGTCTGTTACTGATCAAATTGTTTGCGAAGGTCCTAGGTTTAAATACCATGGCCATGCTATATTTAATTACAGTAGTTTGAATATTACTGAGATATATTTTGATTTATTCACAAAGGGTTTTAAGTTTACACCTAGGAAAAAATGTGATACAAGTAAAGTGATAATAGTTTTAAAAATGTTTATTCAAAAGAAAGACCTTGAACTTTTATTGGAAGGACATATTAAAAGTAAATGAAAGTTTCAAAAGGAAAAGCACTTGTTGCATCCCCAGTTAAAAAACTTTGAAAATGCTGTAGAAAAATAATTAAGGCAGAAGATTTCTAAGAATAAAGTGTGGTCAAATTTAACCAATGATGAAAGTCTTTACTAGAGAATATTAGTTCCAATCAGTTTGTTAGAGTGATGAAACCAGATAAAGGGGTGGGACTGTCTTTACGGACTCCGTTATTTATGAGGGCAAAATGATGGAAATTTTCTTAGATGAAAATAAGTATATTAGGGTGTCCAAGAATGAGATTAACATTGTGTATAAAAAAATCTACTTGTCACTTAAAGATTTCCTTTTGGAATGTTTTATTGATTTGGAAACCTTCAGCTTTTTACACAATAAAGAGATTTTTGGGATTCTGAAGGTTCATAAAGATATAGAACCACTCCCCAGACCTATAGTGGCTACAGGAGTATCTGTTACAGATCCGCTAACCAAGTATGTAGATTTTAATTTAAAAATACATCTAGGGAAGCAACAAATGTTTAAGAGACTGATGGGATCTTTTATGAAGTGTCAAGAACACCTTGGGTGTAGTCAATAGAATTTTTATCGCAATTTATGTGATCGCTTTACTTACCTCAATTCCTCATGAGCAGGGTTTAGAGTTTTTTTAAGACATTTTAAGGAAGGACGAAACATTTTCTGGAAGAGAGTTATGTATTTTTTGAGTTAATGAAATGGTTCTTGACAATAATTTCATATATTTCGAGGAAGAAATCTTTCGTCAAACCAAGGGGGGTAGCTATGGGGGTCATATGTGCACCCACTTACGTTAACATAGTCCTTTCATGTTGGGAGGAGAAAGTTAACTCTAGATCTAAGGAATGCTGTCTATTGTACAAATACTTCCTGGATGACATTTGTTTATTTTAGGTAGAAAGTAAAGAAAGATTTTTAGAATTTTTTTGTTTACATATCAAATTCAACCAGTTTTTTGAAATTTGCTTACAATATTGGATATGAAAGTATGAAATACCTTGATGTAACTATTTTGAAAAACAATGGTACATTTGCATCTAAGGTACACCGAAAAGGCACTTATTGTAATTCCTTTCTATATTTTTCTAGTGCACATCCATTCTCCTAAAAGAAAAGCATACTCAAGGGTCAATTTGTCCATGGGAGCAGCATGACCTCTGATGATAAAGATTTTTTAAGTGAGAGTACTCTGCTAAGATCTATGTTGCTAGATAGGGGATACCCTGAATGCTTTTAAAGGAGGCACATGACAACATTTTAAGAAATAGGAAGGATAGATTTCCATCTATTTTGGGTATTAGTGACACCCACTCAGTGTCAGTGATGTAACTAATGTCACTGGAGGGGGAATATGAAAATGCTTTTATATTGGACTATAATGGTGACACACACATTAGAGACATTATCACGAAGGAATGGGATATATTCACCATGTTTTTGGACTTGAATCTGAATTTTGACAAGCTTTTAAAGTAAATATTTAAGAAGGGCAGTTGTATTAAGGATCTTCTAGAAAACAATCCAGGTAAAAAAGAAGGTAGGCACTTTTAAATGTCGTTTTTTTTTTTTTGTCAACAATGCCTCTTTATTACTAACACTATGGATATGCACATTTGTAGCAGGGATGGGTACATAGTAGCAAAATCATTTTATAATTGTGACACTAAAAGGATAGTGTGTATATATAGCAGTATGTGAGAAATGTGAGGTATTTTATGTAGGCAAAAAAGAAATTTAAGGAAAAGGATATATGAGCTTGTCTATGATATTAAAAAAGGTAATCAGAGAAATGCACTTTACAAGCACACAGTAGTATGTAAATCTGCTACATTTGTATTTTTTGTATTAGACAATGTTCCAATGTACATTAGAGGTGGTCCATGGGAGACCAAGTTGGAATGTAGAAAAGTTTATTGGCAGCTAATTTTGGAAGCCAGTAGATGGCCTGGCTTGAACGACATGGTGTCTCTGGCCACCAGTGCTAAAATTGAGATCAGCCAAATTATAGTAGATTAATGAGAATGTTTGTCTTTAAGAGCAGACCATATTATAAAGCATTGTTTTAATATGGTACCAACCTTTTGTTAATATTTTATGGTATTGTATTCAACAATTTATACTACTTATTTATCAATGATTTTATGGTCACTATCTCTTTCTGACACTAGATGGAGCTATATGATAGGTTTATAGTTCATGGTCTTTTATTTAATTTTGTGTGTTTAAAACAACATTTAGTGCATAATGTATATTATTTATTAAAGAATTTATATTAAAGATTAATTTTATTAAGGATTTTAAATAGTATAAAACGCTTTTACAAAGTAATTATGTATATGCAGCTGGTTAGAATTTTTTCTCCCATTTGATTCATTATACTTTAGTCATTAATTCATCAAGTGCTTAATTGGTGAGGGTATATACTGGGTAATGGTTTTTGTACATGTTATCTGATGAAGTCTGTGACATTGATGAAAACATACTGGTGACCGTCAGTGTTAATGTTTTGTGTAATATTTCTGGTCCTGTGGTTTGTTTCAATAAATTGTATGGTTGGCAGTGGAAACGGATATCAGAGTGCTTTCATTGGGTTTATAGTTGTGTTTTGGGCACTTTTCTTCCTTTTTACTGATAAGTGAAAATTAAATAAAAGATCTGAAGGAAACTGATTAAACTTAGCAAGTAAACAATCATTTCCCAACCTCTGGAAAAATAAGTAAGCATAATCAACTTCCCACTTCTTGTTTATTATCATTGTTCTAGATGAGAAATCTCTTGATCACAGTTTTTAAGTAACAATAAAAGTATAGTAAAATTAATTTAAATTCTATTTTGGTAAATACAGATGTTCTTTAGTAACCATCATGTAAATCAATAGTCCATAGGCAGAATGTTATCAGCTTAAATGTAATGTGTTGCACACACTGTGATAGTAAATTATACAGCAAAAAGTACAAGCTCAAATGGGTTTTTATGAGAAAGTCCACCACAATTAGCTGTATAAATTACAAAGCGTCTATATCATGAAATTGAAAAACGTAAATGTCGAATATGTAAAGGTCGACACCTACTTGTCAAAATACCTAAACGCCGAAAGCAGTAAATATCATAAAACAAAATACCGAAATGTTTTACTTGGCCATTTCATGTACACGATGTGAAACGTCGCTCACAAGTTACTCAGTATATGTAAATTATTATATGTGGATATTATGTTTGAATTACATTATAGAAAGATATAATGAAGTTATCTTTGATAATGTGGAAATATGGTGTAAAGTATTAAAATATAAGGGATAGTATAAATATCTGTATGTAGACTAGTTCGGCATGCATAACTGTTTAAGTCTAGCTGTAAGTGCTATTGGAAGTGTAAGCTGAGTGACGTATTGTGCTGTAGTGGGGTATTTTTTATATTACTTTCTTGGCGTTATCACACCGGCTGTTTGCTGGGCCAAACAAAATCATTCAACATTTCGATTGTCGATGTTTACGTTGTTTGTTTAGGTATTTCGATAAGAAGGTGTTGACCATTACGTATTCAACATTTACATCTTTTGATTTCATGATATAGACCCTATTACAAAAAATTACATTACTTTGTTGAAACTGCAAGTTAATTTCTAGTGTACAAATCACTTTACCAATAAAGAGAAAAAAGTAAAAATCTTATGTATTTTATAGTGTAGGTACTCAGAACTAGAATCTGATAATTATAAAACACTATGCGGTTTTAATGATAATATACACTGCAAATACACTGCAATGGATTAAACTGATCAAGATAGTGTCAAATGCCCTCAAGTTATCTGAGTTTACAGAAATTGAGATAATCAGTGTTGACAAAAAAAATATTATGGTTTGGTTAATTTGTGTCTAATCTGACAAGTCAGATATAGTTATTTATTTAGAGTTTAAAATTTCTGAAGTGATTCATTATATCAAACAGTTATGGTTGCCACAAGCTTCTTCATAAGTGTAGACCAAAGTATCTACTCTGAAGGGCAATTATTGCACCTTGCCAAAAATCTAAATTTAGAACCAAGTTCTTTACTCATATATTCATAATTATTTAGAGAGCATTTGAAGATAAGTACATTGTTATAATTTAAAGATATAAGATTTTATGATCATGTTGTTACCCAGTCACTGTTATTCTATGAATAAAAGAGCCAAAAAATTAGCCTGCTACCAACACTTACGGGGATAAATTCAAACTAATTAAAAATATGACAAAAGCTGTTACATTGCTGGAGGTTTAAAGTATAGAAGCACTACTTCATATCATACATCAGCTTATTAGCAGACATATCCCATGTTAACATGTTAAAGAAGCGTAATAATAACACTACTTGTAAATGTAAGAGATTAATAAGCAAATGCATTTAACCATGGAGTTTACAAGAAATTCAACCAAGTAAAAATGTATTAAAAGTTAATTGTCAGCTAAATGTATTCTCTGCTGTCTGACATGCCCCCAACACTCACCCTAGAAGAATAAATATCTTACTAAGACCAAAGATATCATTGGTGTTAAAAGGAAGCACAGATATTTTATTATAATAATTGCAATCATACTTCTCTTTACTATTTCCCAGCCCCTATTTACTTTTGCTTTTTCCTTATTGCCCCCCATTTTCTTTTCTTTTCTTTGCTGTTATTCCCTTCTATTCCCCTTACATATTTTGAAATCTACCATTCAACTTATTTTCTTCTTAATAAATATGTTTTAACTCATTTGCTTTATTTTGCTATCTTTAAATTAAATAAGTCACAGTGCAATTTCCTTTCAATGAAGTGAGCTGTAGAAATTATGTCAAGGCACAGTCCTTACAGAAGCCAGATAATTAGTGTTTATAGAAAATGCTGGCAATGAAGTTATTGCTTAGAATAATATCTACTGCCCCAGACTGATCAACCATAATAGTTAATTACTCTTTAAACTATAAACTTCCCTAAAACTACTAATTCAAATATAAGAGAAGCAAGAGATTATTTAATAGTTGACAGCTCAACATATTTGATGGTGGCAGACACGTCCACAACATGGTTTGTCATTAAAATGTTCATATTAAATTTTTTTCTAACTTTTCCCAATTAAGGTGGAAAGAGAAAAGAAAAAAGATCTCCACTTGAATTTTAACTGTCGCTCAAGACAGTTAACTACATTTACAAATTGTGGATATGATCGGTGAGACACCTTTGCATGGGATTTGTAACCTATAACAAACATTAAAACAATCTTCCTACATAAGATCCAACTCACAAATTTGAGCAGGTTCGGCCAACAACCCACAGCAGCTTCACTTCTCCTCCACCAGGCAAAATTATCTCACCAACAATCCGATCTGGCCCAAAACCCCCAACCCCATTCAATGAGTGACCCATCCACCCTCAACACAACAGTTTGAAAAAAACTGATTGCAAACGCATCAAAGCCAATAGAAACAAGCTAAAACATCAGCTGCATGTTTTCCCCACTAAAGGAAAAATTATCCAACAACCACAGAAATGACACCATCACCCTGCAACCATGCAATCAACATCTTGAACGATTGGGCACACCACATCATGAAGTTATAATCAAAGAAGGCTTACCCAAGTCACCAATAACTCCCGAGGAGACGCGCACCAACTCCAGCACACTAATCACATCCACAACTTTCCCATTGCATGTAACAAGACCAGACTTCTGCGGAAGTTGACTCCCAGGCTACCATAATCCAAATACTGATCAAGGTCAAAAGAATCCAGATTGAACAGGAGGTCCAACACCCAGGGCAAGGAGCAGCACACCAAAAAGAGACACTCTCACATGGACATCAAAAATTCACTTACTACAAAACAAATATGTCACCACCACTTGAGATGCCAACACCCCCCCCCCAGCTAACAGAAAAATGCAGTTGTTGCAACCTATAGATATCCAAGGGTTCTTATTACATGAACAAATGTTTCAAAGTTTGAAGGTTAAATGTAACAGTGCCGTATGGTGCAGAATGGGAGAGTGTCCCTTTTCTGCATTGAAGTGCGATCTCGGAGTTGATATATTTAAGTAGAGGGGTGTGGGGGGCTTGCCCTACTGCTTGGAGCATTATGGTAAGTTTTATTTTTTTTTTTGATGTTTTATTATATAGTCAAAGTTTCAAACTTAAATCATATGTTGTCTAACATATGGGATTCGAAGTTTTGGAACTTCAAATATATAATATAGACCCGATATTCAAATAGCACTAAACCTATTTTTGAACCAGACTTTACAACTAGCCCTACTAATAACAGAAAACACTACAGCATGAATCAATAGGTCGACCTATAATCGGGGAGGGGGGGCTCTCAATAGATTAATAAAACAAATCGTCATAGGCTAAACCTTAGTGCTTCAGAGATTCATTTGCAGAAATGTAAAATAATATTTTAAATAAATTATATAGGGTACATTAAATAAAAATACATGTTTGGAACATTACCTGGTGATTGCAGGATTATAAATTCTGATCACTAGGATGGAATATTATATTAATAAAGTGATGAAAAAAAAGTCAGAGAATATTAGCTAAAAATAAGGATTGCAGAAAGTGATGCCAAGGTGATAGTCACTTCTCTTTTAGTTTTTTTCTCCTGTGTTTTCTCTCAATCTTTTCAAAGAACTGCTGCTCTAATACATTTCTTCAGTTTGTTCAATACTTTTTTGGCTTTTAGAAAAGTGATTGCAGAAACTAAGTTCTAAAATGTTCTTGTTTAATCAGAAAGAAACATTTTAACCTAGCTGGAAAAAGCAAGCAAACTTTAATCTGTTTTTTTTTTTTTTTGTTTGTTTGTTAAATTCTTTAATGATGGGAGGGAATTCCTTTCTTTTTTAAAATACTATAGGTGAATAGTTGTTATCTAAATAAATTGTTTTCATATGTAATTTGATCGGAGACTTTGACCAAGCTGTTTTTAAAATCAGTTTTGTCAAGTGATGAAAAAATCTTAGAAGGAGCTACTTTGAGAAATCCATGTGCTCTCTATTTTCATCTTCTAAGAATCTTTTTTTTCCCTGTCATTTAAAGATTATTCCATTCCAGTGATATTAAGATGTTGTTGACTTGTGTCTCCTGAAATAATCCCATTTGTTTGGTACATCTGTCCATGTAGTTTTCTATTTTGCTGTCCATTTTATCCATTTTCAAAGATAGTTCCAGTATACTGGTTAAAACAATTTGAAGCTTCTCCTTCAATGCAATCTAATGAGAGTATATTTTTCTAGATGATTTTTTTTTGACAGGGAAAAATAAATATTTCTAAATATTTTTATATGTTATTGAAGGAAATTATTTAAATTATTAACTTTTTAGAAACTTGACAAAAAAATAACTTGGAAGTAAAATTTCCTGTCAGAAATATGTCAAGAACAGCAGAGCTAAATAATTCTGCTTCTATCTCTTCAGCATCCTAGGCATATCCCCTCTCTGTTTCCTTTTTTGATTAAATGTGTGATAGAGTGACAGGTAGTATGAAGAAGCAATGTATTTGAGTATGTTGGTCATCTCTTTCTCTCTCTACGTGTATATGTGTATATATAGATATGTATATTGGAAGAGACTGTTTTAATTTTACATCCTTTGTAATGTCAACATCCACATAAACTCTGTCCCAGGAGATTTGATATGTAAAATGTCAAAAATATGTAGTAGTGCTACTGTTGATGTAAAAAAAAAAAACTTTTAGCCCATCCATTATTATCTCTCCCTAAGATGTGTACATCATTCAGGAATTGTCTGTAGCAGATCCAACAATACTCAAAATCAGTCTAAAAAAGATGTCTTTTTTCACCAAGACAATGTTGGCAAATACACATGCCACTCCCATTGCTACTCCTGTGCCTTGGTGAAAATATTATCCCTTAAAGTAAATAAAACTGTTCTCCAATACCATCCCTGTAAAACAATATAATGCATTAATCTCGCTACCAGGAATATCTTTTAATTCTAATATTAGTTTTGTAGACTATTCCAGTCCTATGTTATAGGGAATGACAGACAAAAGGTTCTTAACATCAATAATACAAAAATAATAATAATATTTAAAACTCCATGAGTCCCTTATAATCTGGGGAAATGCTCATACACAGACTTTAGCTTTTTATGAATGCATCTAGTACAGAAAAATGTTTGTTGACCTCTGCAATCACAACAGGCCTCAAAGGTGTATTAGCTGAATTTACATGTTTCTAGGGAATTCCAGAGATACTTGGGACAACTGTTCTTCCACTTTTAAGTATTGATGTACTTTTTGTCAATTTGTTCATGTATAAGCATATTATATAATGCCTGTTCAGTCTTTGATTATGCTATGTTCACCTCATTTTTTGATATTTCGTTGTATGATGCATCATTAAGAATCTCGTACATAAGTTCTGCATAGTCCCTTTTGTCCATTACTGTCATTTTATTAAACTGCACTTGACTGAAAATCAAATTTTTAAAGAATTTGTCTGAAAAAGCAATTTACTGGAAACCAATAAATGAAAATCAATTTAACTGAAAACCCAGATAAATGAAACCCATTTTACTGAATCATAAATGATAGAAAGGTGTAGAAGTAATAGGTAGTACGTGACTTTGCCACTTCTGAGGACATGATTTGCTAGAAAAGTGAGTCTAGAACATTGTGTAGATTGTTTGTAAAATGTCACAGCCCCAATTTTATAGAGGTTTGTATCTGTGAACCAACATTTATTTAGTGTGTATGTTTTTTTTCTACAGTGAGTGTGTAGCCATGTAGTTAGTATATATAATTAAGGGGGCTGTGTGTGTGTGTGGGGGGCAGAACTCCCCATATGGGAGGTACATGGAGGCTTGCACTCTTGCAGAAACATTAATTTATGTTGCATGTTCCAATGCTGACTATTTTCAATGGTTTGTGATTCAGTGAAATGGGTTTCAAATCATCTGGCTTTTCAGTCAAATGTGTTTCAGTTGTGGGTTTTCACTCATTTGCTTTTCAGTCAAATTCCTTGAAAATGTGATTTTCAATCAAGTGCAGTTCAATCAAATGACAGTAAACCATTTAAGCACAGCATTGTTGTTATTCCCTTTTTTTATTTTCACGTGCATGTTCATAAATGCATTCACAGAGACAACTTCTGTTTTTTCTAACATAAAAGCCTGGACATTGCTTACAAAGAGCAATGCAAACCAGACCTTTTGTAGCATAATTGAAATAACTGTACTTTCCCATAATTTGGCTAAATATATATAATATATATATATTATATATTATATATATATATATATATATATATATATATATATATATATATATATATATATATATATATATATATATATATATATATATATACAGTTAGGAAGTTGTGTGTGAAAATTTTTCAGGCAAACAGTGATTATGATAGGTAAAGGGATGCCTTTTTAAGCAGCATGAGTCAATTCAAGTGTAATGAAAATAATGTACATTATGGAGAGCAATGAACAGGGAAAGATGAAATGACAGAAATATAACAAAATTGAACAAAGCAGGAATTAATGTATTAGATAAAATGAGGTATCTCTGATTTCTCTACATAATATACCCAAGATGCAGGTTTAGACTATATAAATTAAAAAAATGAGATTTCTGATGGAAGCAATACTTCAACTAACTTTGTGTTGAAAGATCATAAGAGATGGATGAGACTAATACTTAGTGCAGCTCTAATTAAACACATTGTAGTCAGAGTAAGAAAGTTGTTTGAAGGCATTTAGGGAACACCAAGGGAAAGGAACATTACAAAATGTGACAGGGGAAGACAGATTGTGAGATTAGAAGCCACGATTTTACATATTAAAATAGAACGTGACAAGTCTAATGAATGTTTGACAAAGATGTTAGACTACTAAAAATAATTTGATGCAATGAACTTACAGGAAATTTCTATACCAAAACAGAACATATAAACATATAGAGCATGTTAAGTAAAAGGCTACAGCTAAAAAAATATAAAACATTTTGAAAGGACATCACAGGGCTTACAAAATTGCAAAAAGAATAGAGACAGAAATGTTTATTAGGGATGCAAGATACTTACTAACTCAGTAATAAATAGTAAAATTACTAAGATGAATGGGATGCTCAGGCCATACAAGCTAGGTAATATTTTGAGGAATTAACACACAACTTTAAATAAATGAGAAGACCCATGATGATGATGGGGGGGGGGGCTAAATGATGAGGACAAGCCAGTATCAAAATTACTTGGATTATATGTAGAAAAATTAGCATACATAGAACAGAGAAAGATATAAATAAAATATGCTCTGAATTGTTCTCAATGTTGTTGTCTTTCGGCTTTTCCCTGTCCGCTAATGATTGGCAGTATATTTTCACGAACGCCGAGGTGCCAGCTCGACATTCAATCTTCAATGAAGGCACGCCCATTTACGCATGTCTTTTGAACACCCACCCAACTGTGCGGAGGACATGCAGACTCCACACAGAAGGCACTCCCTGCACTCCAGCTGAGAATCAAATGGGAAAACCTCTTGCTGTGAGGCAACAATGCTACAGCTGCACCACCGCGGAAGTCTCAATAAATAACACAATTTGAGTATTCAGTAGAATTATGGGGAAATAGACTTTCATCTAAGTGTGTAATGTTAATAGCAGAATTTGGTGAAATCCATAGTCATTCTGGAAAACAAATAGCCATAAGGTCAAATGTTCCTTAAAATTAATTTTTTAATAAAAAAGGAAAGTTTAGCACTTCTGCTCATTTTAATGAGATACAAACTTCATCATAAGCAGAACTACAGTAAATAAACAGTAAAGTACCATCCACTAACTTTCAAGCACTTAACATCAATTTATCCTTAAAAACTTTCAAAGAAATTCTCTATAAATACCTAAAATATTATATCAACAGACAAAAAAATAGAAACACTTAATTCAAAAGGTGTATCCATTCAAAAAGCAATAGTGTATTTGTGAAAATGTTATTAAATTCCATTTACTACTTAATTAGATCATACCAGCCCTTAGCATCAAACACTACATAAACATATTTTCTCATTACAACCTGAGGTTTGCGTAATATTTAACTTGATTTGTCAATAAAGCTTATTAGACTTAAGTTTCACTTCCCAACCCCCCCCCTTCTTTCTGGATAAGATACTTTTTCATTAAAATAAGTAAATAACTTATGAAAATTCACACACTGAACAGAATGTTGATGCAAGGCAATGTCAAATAGCATAGTAATGGTCATATATCCTACACCTCCGATGACATTCTGTTTTGCCAATATAAAAAGCAGCACTAGATAAGCATAGAGCAATATAAATGACCCCAGCCTATTACAGTTAAATTTACTGTTGATCCTAATGCTCGGGAATGATTTAATATTAATAGATGACCTCATTTCAACTAACAAAAGAATATATGGGCATAGTAATATTAGGAAATGTGATCCAAGCAATGCTTTGTAAAGAGAAGCTGTTTAATATGCAAATTTTAAGTTATTATTATATGTTGTTGAAAAAGTATCTTATCCAGAAAGATGGGGGAGTGAAGGGGCTTGGGAAGTGAAACCTTAGTCTAAGGAGCTTTATTGGCAAATCAAATTAAGTGCTGTCCAACTCCTAGGTCTTAAGTCATTCCCTCCAGTGGAGTTCAGGAAGTTTACACTGTAACCTCCATGGGTGGAGCCTAAACATTTTGGCAGAATCAGATTATATCCTCACATTTAAACACATGCTCATGTCTCTGGAACCACAGGGAATATAAAAGAAGAATAAATAGCAAACTCTTCAGCACACACTATTTTAAAGTCATAGCATTCGTTAGGTTTTAGATTGTAAACAGATTTTTATAAGTCAGAGTAAACAGTAACTATTGCATTTGTATTATTTTGTAAACAATTTACAACATCTCTGCAGCCACTCAAGGTGCGCACATACTGTCAGCAACATTTTATTCATCTAGCTGAGAGCTTCCATATGAAGTTAAGGAGTTTTGCCTGTGTTACTTGGTTGTTGAGATATTCAGAAGAATGTGAAAATATCATCTATAAAAATTAATATTATAAAAACAACAGTTAATATCTAGAGGTCAAATAATGCAGTTGCGTTTGCTATGGTGTAAGCTTTAAGATTAAATCTTCTAAAACCTTGTATACAGCATGGTTTTGGAATTACCGATGCAGATATGAACAAGCAGTTTTTGACACCTACAGGTGTCAGTAGGAGTTGCACCTGGAGGCGTCACTCGGATGTAATGAGTTAATGACAAAATATGTTGTTTTGATGCTAAGGGCTAGTAAGATTTAATCAAGTAATTGTCACTGCCTCTCTAAATTCATTGTCACTCTTACTTCAACAACCATATCAGACTTTTATAGGTCTTGCCTCATGCAGGTCATCCTTCTCTTTACTAGATCTCCTCATTTCTTCTTGCCTTCTTCCTGTATTTTGCAAGTGTTTACTTCTGCCTTCCTGCATATACACTTGAATCCTCATCCAATGCAACCTGTTCTCTCTGACCCTTTCTGCAGGTGGAGATGCTTTAGCTTCTGCTCTGATGTGTACATCCTACCACCAGTCATCACTATTACCTGTAGCTTTCTCAGCAGCTGTTCCTAAACTACAGACATTTTGATACCATACAGAAGAGCTGGTCACATCATGTTTTTTACATCTTACATTTCAGCTTCATTGTCATTCTTCTGTCAGATACACCATTAAAAACTTGAGTAGGAGGTTGGTATATAATGGTCAAGGTGTTTATCTTACAGACCCAAGGTCAGGGTTTGATTCTTATGTGGGGCAATTGTCTAGGCTTAAAATGACCCACAAACGCAGTTAGCCTCATACTAATCTATGAAACTATTTTGCTTCAGCCCCACAGATTATAGCTTTGACCATATTAAGGTCAGGGTTGCACAGTGGTGCAGTGGTTGACATTGTCGCCTCACAGCAAGAGGTTCTGTGGTTTGATTTTCTGCTGGGGTGCCTTCTGTGTGGAGTTTGCATGTTCTCCCTGGGTTTGTGTGGGTTTCTTCTGGGTACTCCGCTTTCCTCCTACAATCCAAAGACGTGCGTCTGGAGTGATTCTCTCCTGGTCTCCACTGAAAATAGTCAGACTTTCCCGGTCAAAACATTATAAATAAAAATAAATAAATTAAAATATTCTGACTTCCCTACTCATCAGCCACCCTCCCAGATATTATTTTTTTCTTGTCTCAGTTTTCACCTTTTTTGATTTTCTCAGATTAGTGCTATGACAACTGATTTGTCTGTATTTAGATTCATCCCATCTGTCTTCACCTTTGTATTCTATTTCTCTATCGTTGCTTTTTAAAAATCTGATTGTAATGCCATAGTATCTGCATATAGGAGTTTTGTTGGCCTGTCCCATCCAACCTGTTTGCTAATGCAGTCAATCACACTAATATGAACAGTAGTAGGTTCAGATCTGAACCCTGATGCATACCTATGTCCAGTGGGAATCAGTGGCGGCTGGTGACTTCAAATCACAGGGGGGCTGCAGGAGACGCTGAATGGGTGGGGTCAAAGGGAAGGGGTGTGGTCAACCATAAAGGGGAGGAGCTATGCACAAAACCACAAAAAACTAACTTTAATTAAATACGCTGCCCTGGGTGGCAAACCATCATTATGAAAGTCCAATCAAGACAAAAATAAGTGTAGAAGAATAAAAATATTTCAATGCATTGGCTGCATGACAGCTTACTTAATCTAGATGGAAACAAAAGGTTGTGGGGCATGAAAACATAAATTACTTTTTAAATACATTACTGGAATGCCAGTCAAAATCAAGTATAAGAAAAACCAGAAGCACTCAACTCAAACCACTTCTCCTTGCACTGCAGTTCTAATTATAATATATTCAGCTTTATTAAAGTACCAAGCAACATGCTGAAAGTAGAAATCTATGTGATGCCCCCACTTGTAAAAATGTTTCTTATCCAAAAAAGACCTGCTGCCTGATAACTTGTTTCATGGGGAAAACATGATAAAAGTAAAAAATGAAAAGCAAACAAGAAACAAGCTCAAGATACATTGCTTAAAGGATTACTGTACAGGTTATGGACCACACATGATTGGCATTCTGTTTAGTTTATGGGTAAAGTCTGTAGAGATGACTGGAAGTCTCCAACAAGTGTAATGAGCTTTTTAAAATAATGGAATCCTGTCCTTTAATACCCAAGGCTTATACATTATCTAGTCAAGTATTCTCTGCATGGCAACAACAGAAAGGCTTTCAATGTTGGCAATTCTTTAACAGTATGCTTATTAAATCTTACTTGCATCTTACAATGTCAGACAAGCTTACCTTATGGTCATTAAAGCATTGCTACTTAAACACAGAGCAACAGGCACTTTGAGTAATAAGCATAAATCTGAGTAATAAGCATGAATCAACAGTACAAAAATATGACAGAAACCAGACCATTCTGCAAAATCAAGGACAGATGAAAAGCCACTGTAGTACTTATGCAGTGTGTCCTCCCCATCCAAGGTAGATACAACTACTCCTTGCCTTGCTTGGACACATCCAGAGTCACTACATGGGGGAGTGGGGTGCAACAAGCATGTCACAATTTGAAATATCTCTGGCTGACTGTGATGGCCCTGACACATTTGTCATACCTCTCAACCTCAAGAGCAAGAAATCTGGACAAAGCCATACACAGAAGTGGGACAAAGGCACAACAATAAGGACAATTTTTAAATATTGCTCTAATAAACTTAGAAAGATAATAGAATAGGTCTTGCATTAGTATGAATTTTCTGAAGGGTATAAAATCTGAAACTCAAATGTCTGTCATTTTCTAACTTCAGTCTTTAGTGATTTGTCACTAATTTGCCAAAAAACACAATTTTATGAAAAATGGACCAAAAATGTGATGCAAAAATATAAAATAGACACACAATACAGCTGCTACCTGTCAAAGAAGGGACACTTTAATATTAGTACTGCTACCTTGAGCAGCTGACAAAATAAAAGAATCTACATGCATTTCAAGTAATCTATAACTTTGATTATTACAGTTATTTCTTAATTGTAAACCCTCCATGTTTTCTTCCAAAATTGCTATTTTATGGAGGGATTATTAGGGGAAGAGCAACATTTTGAGCCAAAAATTGGGGACAGTTGAGAGGTTGGCTATGCCTAATTCTATAAAGCAATTTATTTGCATGTACCTCTCAACCTGTTAATGCAGTAAATCTGAACAAGGCCAAATATATTGGGGGCACATATAAACAGTACTAAAAATTGCTCTTGTATAAATTGAGACAGTTGATAGAACGGCTCTTACTTTAACATGCATTTTTATGAAGGTTATGAAGTCTGAAACTTATTATTTAGTGACTTCTGGCAAATCATTTAGGAATTAAAACTACAAATTTTATGAACAACAAACCAAAAATAAGAAGCAAAAATCTATTCATTCTTTGAAAATCTGGACAGTTGGGAGGTATAGTCCAGCTGGGCCTGTCTGAGTTTGCTGCCCCCCCCCCCGACAAAATAATGGTTGAATGGAGCCTCTGCAGCCATTCCAATGAACCATTACTTGGCTATTTCACTCCATTTACCATAAACACTAATGTGCATACTGCTTTACTTCAATGATGAGTTGGATTTCATTTGAAAGTTTTATTTTGTATTTTACAGCACAAACATTAAGTCATCTGTTAAACAAAGCAATGCAGTCTCACAATGAAAACTTAGCATTAAAACTTCTCTGCCCTTGAAACTCACATTCATTGAAACAGCATTGAAACCCACATTCAAAGAAAATACATTTTGCCAGTGGCAGATAGATTAATTTTGGGCTGTTTTCGAAACATAGGCCCCTTGCATATGAAACATACATGTGCTCTTTGATACACCTTTCTCATTGTACTAAAATTATATTCCTTGTACAATACAGTACACTTGTTAGAGGGTGTTTTAAATTTGTTTTGAACATTTTTCCAGTAAGCAATGAAACAAAACATATGCACCCATAATGGCAAAACTGCCCAGTTGAGAACATTTATCATAAAAAAGTCTACTCAGACTTCCACAGTCCGCCATTATTAGTAAATATACACAATTCTACAGTCCACCATTATTAGTAAATATGCACAATTCCACAGTCCACCATTATTAGTAAATATGCACAATTCTACAGTCCACCATTATCAGTAAATATGCACAATTCTACAGTGCACCTTTATCAGTAAATATGCACAATTCTACAGTCCATATTCAGTGAATTCAGTTCTTGCCATAGCTGTCAACCTTAGCACAAAAACCTGGACGAAGCCAATAATGGGGGAATACAGTCCCAAAAATAGGGACAAATTTAAAATATTCATCTTATAAACTTAGAAAATTGCTAGAAAAAAGCTTGTGCTACTATGTATTCTGAAGAACATGAAGTTTGAAATTCAAATGCCGGTCAATTTTACTGCGGACAGAACAAAACAATTTTTAGCAGAGACGAGGGATTAATACTGCAGACACGTCTTTGTAAAATGGCAGGGCACCAGAGCAAATCCACACAAACACAGGGAGGAGATGCAGACTCCACACAGAAGCCACCCCAACCAAGAATCAAACCAGAAAACCTATAGCTGTGAGGCAACAATACTACCACTGCACCATCAAATCTGCAAGGAATTAAACATTCAGAAACCTGAAGTCTGAAATTCAAATGCCGGTCAATTTTACTGCGGACAGAACAAAAACAATTTTCAGCAGAGACACAGGGATTAATACTGCAGACACGTCTTTGTAAAATGGCAGGGCACCAGAGCAAATCCACACAAACACAGGGAGGAGATGCAGACTCCACACAGAAGCCACCCCAACCAAGAATCAAACCAGAAAACCTATAGCTGTGAGGCAACAATATTACCACTGCACCATCAAATCTGCAAGTAATTAAACATTCAGAAACCTGAAGTCTGAAATTCAAATGCCGGTCAATTTTACTGCGGACAGAATAAAAACAATTTTCAGCAGAGACGCAGGGATTAATACTGCAGACACGTCTTTGTAAAATGGCAGGGCACCAGAGCAAATCCACACAAACACAGGGAGGAGATGCAGACTCCACACAAGCCACCCCAACCAAGAATCAAACCAGAAAACCTATAGCTGTGAGGCAACAATACTACCACTGCACCATCAAATCTGCAAGGAATTAAACATTCAGAAACCTGAAGTCTCAAATTCAAATGCCGGTCAATTTTACTGCGGACAGAACAAAAACAATTTTCAGCAGAGACGCAGGGATTAATACTGCAGACACGTCTTTGTAAAATGGCAGGGCACCAGAGCAAATCCACACAAACACAGGGAGGAGATGCAGACTCCACACAGAAGCCACCCCAACCAAGAATCAAACCAGAAAACCTATAGCTGTGAGGCAACAATACTACCACTGCACCATCAAATCTGCAAAGAATTAAACATTCAGAAACCTGAAGTCTGAAATTCAAATGCCTGTCAATTTTATTTAATATTTGTTAATCAGGACAGTCTGACTTGGAACAAACAATTTTCAGCAGAGGCCCAGGAAGAAATAATGCAGACATGTCTTTGTAACATGGGAGGACACAAAAGCAAACCCACACAAACACAGGGAGAAGATACGGACCCCACAAAAAAGGAACCCCAGCCAAGAATCAAACCTGAGAACCTGCAGCTGTGAGGCAACAATGCTACTACTACACCATCAAATATCAAGCATTGCAACATTTACAAACCAAAGATATTATGAGGCACAGATCAGATCAAATATGAGGCAAAAATCTGCAATTTTTTTACAAATGGTGGTGGGTAGGGAACTCAAGTCTTTAACACCTGCATACAGGGTACAGGGTTCAAGCCTGAGGTATTCCCTACCACACCACCATGAGCACCTGGGGCATTTACACACACACACACACATCCCCACACACACACACCAACACACACACACACACACACCCCTCCCCCTCTATCCAGTTAAAAGCACCAGCTAACACACACACAACTCTATCCAGTTAAAAGCACCAGCTAACACACACACACAACTCTATCCAGTTAAAAGCACCAGCTAACACACACACAACTCTATCCAGTTAAAAGCACCAGCTAACACACACACACCCCTCCCCCCTCTATCCAGTTAAAAGCACCAGCTAACACACACACAACTCTATCCAGTTAAAAGCACCAGCTAACACACACACAACTCTATCCAGTTAAAAGCACCAGCTAACACACACACAACTCTATCCAGTTAAAAGCACCAACACATAAAGTAAAATGCACCATACACTTACCTGTCTGTTCTCCATACCATATCCTGCCCGCGCAATACTCACAAAGACCCGCGAGATCCCAGCAAAGCTCCTTCCCGACGAGATCCCAAGTAAAAGCTCCCTCCTGATGATGAGACTGACTGTTCTGACTGCTGCTGTTGCAGTCCGGACGTGATATATCCTCCCAGCGTGTCTGTGCACTTTAAAAGTGCACAGACGTCTCCTTGTGTCCCTCTATGGGTCCTGCTGGACTGCCTTGAGCATGCGCATAGACCGACGGTAGTCGGGACTACTGCGCATGCGCGAAGTCCGTGAAATTTAAAAAAAATAATTTGTTTTTTGTTTTTTTTAATTTTTAGCTTGAGGGGGCTGCAGTCTGGCAGCCCGATGCCACGAGCCGCCCCTGACAACAGATAAGTAGCCTAAAGTAATGGAAAACTATTGAATTCCAGAGTAAACTGTGTGTTTAAGTGATGAAGATAGGAAAAGTGAACAGGAATTTTACTAAAAAAATAAACAGGTTTTCATGACAAAAACATTTATGTTTTTTGAAATAAATTCATTTATTTACATTTTTTCTGCATTTAGAAAATGAACATGCAGACACATGCAATCTTATGTTACAATAATTATATGGCTTAATTATATGGCTTAATATTCACAGACAGTTTTGACAGGTGACCATTATAAGATTCTGCATATAAAATAACAGTGACAGAAACATTCATTATAATTTAGATTTAAGTTCACTTGTAAAGGTACATACCAATGAAACACCTTATAAAATAGTGAGGAAATATCTTAAAAATGAGAGTCATTAATAAGCAAACAAGAAATAGCATTTAAACTGATACAACAGAACACTAGTAAAACAAATACACAATTTGCTTCATAATTTTATTCTACAAACATCTCATTTGTGATATTACAAATTATCACTGAAAATAGCCTAATAAAATCATTACAATAGAGCTGGAAGTTAACAATATCCTTCATATTTCCAAATAAGTTTCAAACCTTCATTTCATCCCAGCTATAATCCTAGTCCTACCACTGAGATTATGTAAAACATTCTGCTAACAGCACATCAGATTACTATCACTTACCTGTATCACTCTGTAGTTTAATAACAGAAGTTGCTTGGCAACTTTAAACCCTGTTGTTTTGAGTCCTTGTAGGTATCAGGACATTATCAATGTCTGGCAAAGGAAACGGTTTCTTTTGGCTCAAGATGTTAGGGGGCATAACCGATGTTCTTCAAAAGGTGCTGACTGGCCCAGTAACAAAAACACTCTCAGGAAGCATTAAAGCTGCAGTAGTGATGTGATTGCAGCTACTTAACATAGGAAATGAGCTATTAGCTCATTTTACCAGTATAGCAGATCTGTTGTATTGTTCACATTGTGACAGCGAATGAGGTACACTATCATCGTAATTTAAGATCAAGCCATGTACAGCACAGTATAAATAGATGAATATTTATTAGAGTATAAAAAGTACTAACCGCCTGATACTGTGTGTTAAGTCAATATGCACAATCTCTGCAGAAGAAAAAGTCATGTGAATAATTTCACATTAAACAGAAACTATTACAGAGGCTGCTGGCAAAATTTTGCATTTCAAAGCTTCATCTACCAATGCAGTGACTGCTGCATTTGAAGAATAAATTATCTATGCTGCATCAAAAACAGCTATGCAGGTGATATTTCCAGAACAATTCATGAACTAGGTCAGCTATGTAATAGGAAATGGCTGGCAAACAAAGACAACAGGTTCATAGTTATTAAGCATGCAGTCATTAAGACCTTTAAGGAACCTAGCCCAAATTCGCAGTTGCTCCAAAGCACCATCTGGTTAAATGAGTTGCTCAATATCACACAGCTGGTAAATGAAGGTTGAAAGATTCATACCTACACCCTTGTCAAAGGAAGCAGCTCAGAGCTTTAGTCCTCTGTGCTGTCAGGCATTTTTTTTTACTAAACGCTACTATTCAGTCCAGTCTTGCAGAGAAGGCTGTATCACTGTAATTTGCAACAATAACTACATAATGGATACTGAAGATCAAATGGTTCCAACAGACATTCCAAAATAATGCATTCTATTAGGATCTGACAAATGTCAACCCCTTTGCGGCTGATTGAGGCTATAATGATGTTACTACAAAATATATTACTAACATGCAACATGTTTAGACTCAGCCAGATTCAATAAAGCCTACAAAGTACGTTTACACTATGCAGGCATACATGGTACGTAGGGCTGTGCAAACAAGATAAACATAATGGCATGCAAATTAAGGCATAAACAGCTGAACTGTATGCAAACAGGTATTGTTATGAAAACAGAGATATGACGCAGTTGTCATCACTTGCACATGGCATTGTACTGGTGGAGGGCAGGAAGTCTAGACTTATACAAATGGTCGATGAGTGTATCTGAGTAAGAGAGAGAAGCAGGCAGGCATTCAGATAAAGTAACAAATGGCCAGTGAGACAAAATGAGCTTTAAGCTTTATGGCTGAACCATGCAACTGCTGTGTGCATCTGTATGGGTCCTCCAGGTGAAACTGGTGTGTGAGTGCCTGCATGAACACAGCCAAGCCCTGTGCTAGGTCTACATCTTAGTTTGTCAGACAGGTATGATGCATGGTAGTGATGGCATTTCATTGTTGTCGTACACGACTATGACAACTGGCTATGCCAGAGTTGCAATGGCATGTCCAGTACAAACCCAAGGTCAGATGCACTGCTGCTACCTGAATATGACTGATGTCTGCTGGATGAGCTCCCCTCACAAAGATGCTGAGGACCATGACCCCATAGCCTACCACATCTGGGTGTGGACAGCTCAACCACTGCTTGAGCAGTGGAAGTACTGCCACTATGGGAGTCTGATCGGGCATGGCCACATAGGCTAACAGCAAATTATGTGTCAGATCTATGCCCACCAGAATGCCGTCCCCCTCCTAGCAGATTTTCCATCACAGACATCACCAATTCCAACATGTCATTCATCCAATCCATTGAAATGGCAACATGGTGGAGGCAGTCATGCATGTCAGCCTGTGTCACATCTACAACTTTAAGCATTTCTCTGAAGGACCTATGGGAACATGCTTGTGCCTCCATGATGGCCCTAAACATATGATGATAGGCACAGGAAGAGACACCTGGATCATGTGGAGAATAGACAGCTGGACTCCTCTGAGCTTCCCTAACAACCCTCCTGCATGGCACCCCGCCAACCCTTTGGGTACAGCCAGAGTCAGCAGACACTGAAGATGCAGTAGCCACACTTCCCTAATCAATTGTCTTGCCCTCCACCAGTCTAATATCTGAGAGCTCACTGGAATGGGTAGGTGTAAGCTTACTGGATGTGTCAAGAGGAATTTCAGGGTATGGCGTATGTCAACCTCTGCACCCCCCAACTGTGCCTCTATTTGACCACCATCATCATCAGAGTCTGCTGACTCTAACATGAGGTAGTAGAGGTCCCACACTTCCACTGTCAGGAACACCTCTGATAATAAGCAACAAACAGAGAAATAAAAATAATACCTACACTATTATAGTTCAGTATATGCTAGAAAACTAATAGTAGTGCCACTATGTAGACAGTACAGCAATACATGCATCAGTCCTGACATCATTGCACAATAAAATATTTCTTTGGACTGCTTGTCAGTATTGACATAAAAATACTTGGCTAATGTGCAGATGATGGTATGCTCCTTAAACGAGATGGTCCTGCAAGAAGTTAATCAAAATATAAGCACATCTTCACATTTAACAGTAAGAGAGGGGGTAAAACTCCACCCTTTACATGTCCATTAACTATACTTTCAACAACAACTTGGATGACAAGCTCATCCCAAGTCCCATGTGTAATCAAACAGAATGCGTTGTTAACTGTTGCAACAGAACTAATATATTGATGCAAATATTTTACTATACAACTGTATTTAACAATTGAGATACAAAAGCATGTTTCAGGGACAGCAAGTATGTCCCAGGAGGAGCTTCAAGAACATGCCATTCTGCACTTTTCTGGAAGCTGTCTGGATCCCTGATAGTGGGCAATAACTCTTCATTTGCTGTTAGTGGTGGCTATGTAGCAGCCCCCCCCCACCCTCTGGTACCCATTCAGTCATGGGCCACTGCAGTTGATCTCCTCCGTGTAGATGAGATTATGTCAGTGGCCCTATGGTGGCACCTGATATGTCCTGCTGTGGCTGCCTACTGCATTGACATCTACAACTACCTGCTGCCAAATTTGCATTCTGCCTGACATCCCCATGTCCCCTCTCCAGCAAAAAGGCATCATATCACCTAAAAGCTTCCACAATGACCTGAATCTCAGATTCACTGAAGGTTGATTTTCAGGGACTGAGACACCTGGGTGCCATAGTCCTAGGTGTCCTAAAAGACAACAGAAGGATAATACACATAAATATCACATAACTACAAAATAACTGTTCCCAAATAAAATAGAAAAGTTAGCATTTCAGTATTACCCACTGGAGAAACATAAAACAGTCTAGAAATTTGAAATATGAACAGGCTGGATGCAACTTTGCTCCCCCACCCACAGAAGAAAAGGTAAATGACACATTTTGCTAACAAACCATCACTGAAATGCTAAAAGTGCTATCAAATGAAATGTCCCTGAAATAAGTCTACAGATTTAATGCAGAACATTCCATTTTAATGTACTTCCAATCATGTATACCTGTGAAATGCCCTGATAAACATGCCCTTGTCATCAGTACACATATGAGTAAGTGTGTGTATGTATGTATATATATATATATATATAATATATATATATATATATATAATATATATATATATATATATATATATATATATATATATATATATATATATATATATATATATATATATATATATATATATATATATATATATATATATATATATATACACACACACACATATAAATATATATATATATATATATAAATATATATATGTACACACACACATATAAATATATATATATATATATATATATATATATATATATATATATATATATATATGTATATATATATATATTTATGCATGTTGTAACATATTTTTATTAATGCCATTTCAGCATATGCATTATTATATAGCTGGAAAACGTAAGTATACCTTCTCAAGTTCAGAAATCTTCTGTGCAGATATATCCCAAAGTTATATGCTCTTTTCTGTGTTCTCCACATAAACAAGAATCCTCACCTTCATGTTCCAGAACTACCCTGTTTCCATTTTATGGTGTTGATTCAGGGCTGTCAGTATGATGAAGATGCAAATTGCGTGTGAACTCATTAGAATTGCTGAATCCCAAATACTTGGCTCCGTGTAGTAGATATAAACATAGTGTAAGTACTCCCTCGGTGTTTGTTTTTAATGGATTGCAACTGTCAATGATTACTGGTAGGGAGCAGGAAAACACAACAGCAAAGCAGATTGCCCTACATCTAGTGGATGTGTCAGGTTAGACTTACAATGTGTTAGTAGAACTCTTTTCAAGGTTGGAAATGTAATTAAGCAGCACATAATTCACAGGTTCTGTTCATTAACACCCAACCTTCCCTTCATGTGTTGCCAACTGTGTATTATTGCCATGTAATATCCTCATCCAATTTATAGACAATGATATAGAATAGCTTGCAAACTACATGTCTGAGATTACTGATTAGATGAGACAAGAATGATCAACAAACATAGAGGCAAGATAGAGCTGCATAGTTGCAAGCAATAATCAAATGGTTGTGTGATCACTCAGTGCACTACATCCAAAATGAATACTTTTACAAATATGTTATATGGTTTTACAGTGCTGCAGATGATGCTGCAGTTGGGTTGTATGCAGCATGATTTTAATTCCCAGCTGCAAAGCTGTGTGTGTGTGGCAAATGGGATATGGCACCCTTACTGCGTTCTTAAAGTTCATTGGAGTGAGAGTTTAAATCCTGATCTATGTATAAATATTTCATGTCTACTAACATTTTCTTACATCATAAATTGCTTTTCCTCATTTTTTTTTTTTTTTTGGCTAGTGTTTGTGCTGTGTGCTGCTTAGTGCAAACAAGGGAAATGGAGAAAATAAATGTCAGGATTAATTTGGTTTACCTTGCACAAGGCTTAGCATTGCACAAACCTGGACTAGTGGACCACCCAGGAATCAGACAGAACACCTGCAGACAGGACATCTGTAAACATGCAAAGGTCAAAAACAATACAGTGTTGCAAATTTTGATTCCATCATGCAATGCTGGTTAGCAGCATTGTGCTCCGATTTGCAAGTTTCCACAACAACTGCAGACAGGAGTCAGACAGCCAATAACTGAAAAGGATGCATTCAATTAATTATGTTGGGCACCGTGCAAACACACTAAGTGGCATTGCACAGTGATTAACTCAGAGAGTTTAAGACTGAGTAGGAAATTATGGAAATGTCATGCAACTAGTCCTGTGGCAGCAGGTGTAAGTGTAGGACTGGAGAACAGATGATACTTGATTCTAATACAGGGTGTGCAACCTATTTTTACTGTTATGACAGTGCAGATTATAGCAATGAACCAAAAATAGACAAGTGCTATTTTAACATTCTTGTGACAACAGGTGTAAGTGGTAGGGCTGACATACACATGGCCCTGGGTTCTAATACAGGATATTCCCTACATTTTTACTGCTGTTCCACTATGCATATATCCAGTCTCACTTATAACAGGATATGTTTTGGACTCCTGGTAAAGCACCACAACCAAAGGCTTCTGCAGAGAGACTGTTCTGGCTCCCATTACAAGTCTGAGTCATGGAATAGTTTGGCTCAGGCTGTAGCCAGTACTACTGGAATTCTATGCACTGGAGAGCAGTGTAGGCATAATTTTAATGACCTACACAGGTGTAAAAGGGATACCCTCAACCATTGCTTGAATGAATTTGAGACTGCATAAATCCCACAGATGTGTAAGTATGATCATAAGAGAGTACTTGTAATAGTTAGAAAGCTAAATATAATCAACACTGGTATGCATAATGCTCTTCTGTTTTTTTCCCAGCCAATACCAACTGTGAGTTCAACGGACAGGGTTCATGCTGCTCGAATGGAGAAGCTGAGGGAAGCAAGTGGTGTGTATGCAGTACAAGAGAAGTGTTATTGTAGCTTTAAAAGTTAAAGATGGATTTTGGGGATTTTTATACAGTTGTAACAAATTGAGCATGTACATCCTAACTGTAAAAGCAAGTATGCATTCATTACTCTAACACAAATGAACTTTGAGTCAAATATTAAACAACAAAAGCAGCACACACAGCAAACGGAGTATGGGACTCACACAGGATAAAAAAGTAAGTAACAAAACTGTCATAAAGTTCAAGTGTGGTCCCTGGATGGCAAACAAATCACTTGTAGATCTCCAAACAACGAATCAAGAATCCAGAATTTGAACAAATTCTGGATTCTTGATTCGTTGTTTGGAGATCTACAAGTGATTTGTTTGCCATCCAGGGACCACACTTGAACTTTATGACAGTTTTGAGTCAAATATTAGACTGTAGTCAGAAGTTGTGGGTTCTAATACCATAAATCACAACTATACAATAACTGCATCTCTTTAATAATATTTACATTAAACTATATACAAGTGGTACAAATGCTATGCTCAACTGTAATATGTATAATTTGAACATGCATGTGTGTAATATATGCACATTTCAAGGATTACTGTCAGTAGTCTGTAGTTGTAGTGTGTACTGGCTAGGATGTATACTTAAATGTCTGTCTTCAGATAAAATAGTTGTATAATTGTGGTAATGCATTGTATGTCACATATGATGGTATGGATTTTCACTCTTTTTATTCTCTCACCCCAAACCTTATCTCTGCTTTTTATTTCCTAGTATGGGTTGTCAAAATGTCTCCATGTCATCCATATGTAGCACATCACTAAATGCTGCACAGCAAATCAAGAGAGGCCAGCCTCAGTGGATCAGCCTTCCCCCATTTCAACAGCTCCAGCAACGATGCCCAGCATGTGTGGGACCAAACCTGGCAGCATTGCCTCTGCTGCCCATGCACTACCTCTTCTCAAGTAGTACTGCCCTGGAAGCTGCTCAATGGTACACCCAGGCAGCAGTGGTAGAGGTGGGGATTTCACACCCACCAGGAGATGCCAGGCTTGGTGCATAGGGTCATAGGTTCATAGGTCCATAGGTAGATACTAGGCTATTGGCCCTAGGGCCTATATAAGCCTAGCCAAAGATACCCTGCCTTTCGCCACCCAAGAAAATTATTTTCCTGTGCCACTGTCGAGCAGAGCCACAGAAATGATCCCCGGGGTGAATTTCCTATCTCCCATCCAATCATTAAGATTTTTCTTGAACAGCGCTAATGAGGAGCTTTGTTTGATATAGATAATGATATAGATAGAGTATGGGAAGTCTCTGGGACAGGAATCTATTCCTCCAGCATGTTCTGTTTATTGTGGTGACGAGGTTTAGGTCCCTAGAGCGTGTAGCTTGTAGGGATTGGGATTTCTTTAAGTGGAGCATGTCTAAAAGCTCTGGTTTTCACATAGCTTAGTGTGTTAGGCAGAGATCGCCTCTGAGTAGGCAATATGCAACTAAGTAAAGCTGCAGGTTTTTGAGACGGTCTGCATAGGGCATCTCTTTGAGGCTGGTAATCCTCTTTGTGAGGTATTTCTGTGGCCTTTCCAGTTGTTGTAGATGTCTTGTGAGGTACATACCAAAAGGGGCATTGTACTCTATAATGGGTCTAATGAGTGATGAGTCGAGGGGAACAATGACCTCTTTTCCTGGATGAGAAACATTTTGTGATGAGGTGTGCCACATAGAAGGATTTCCTAACTACTGTGGCAATGTGATTATCAAAGGAGAGACTACTGTCCACCTGTGTCCCAAGGTCTCATCGCATTTTCGGTGTTAAGTAGACTACAACCTATGTGGTAGTTCATGGGTACTGAGTTTTTACCAAAAGGAATGAAAATGCACTTTTTGGCATTGAGCTTGAGGCCATGGCTTTGACACCAGGCATCTGTCTCAGCAAGGCCCTTTTGTAGGATGTCCACATCTTTTGGAGTTTTGATTATGGCTCCTAGTTTGCATTCATCTGCGAACTTCGTTAGCCAAAGACCTTCTGTGTTGGCCTGTACTTCAAAGAAGTAGATACCAAACAGGAGAGGACCCAGGACTGAACCCTGTGGTACTCCACTTGTCACTGGTTTGAAGCTGGATTTGGAGTCTGCTACTTTCACAGTTGTCAGTGAGCCAGCTGGCAACCCATCTTGTGACATAGGGATTTATACCTAGTTTAGTGAGTTTATCTATAATTCCAGAGTGGGGGATGGTGTCAAAAGACTTGGCGAGATCTAGATAGGCTGTGTGAACCACCTTACCCTCATCTATGGCTTTGGTGACTGCTTCAAATAAGTCTATTAGGTTTAGGAGACATGGTCTGCCTTTTACAAACCCGAACTGGGTGGGGTCCTGAGTTTGGAGATTACCAATGTCATTGTTTATAAGTTCCATGATGATATGCTCCATAGCCTTGCAGACCAGGCTCGTTAGGCTAATGGGGCGGTAGTTTCCGGGGTCTGTGGTGGCTCCCCCTTTGTGGAGTGGGATAACTGTCACTGTGCACCATTCAGTGGTCACATAGCCTGAGGTGAGGCTATGATTGAACATGGTACTTAGGTGGGGTGCCAGTTCGTTCTGTAGTTCATGTAGAACACAGCCTGGGATGTCGTCAGGTCCCATGGATGCTGTGTTCTTGGCTTTGGATAGTGTGTTTTTTACCTGTGCAGCCGTGATTACAGGAACTTTGCATTCTTCTGGTATAGAGATGGGCCCTTTAGGGGATGACAGAGGGATAAAGTTAGTACTGAACCTATCTGCCAGGATGTTGGCAATATCCGTTGGTTCTGTATATTTAGTGCCATTGTGCTGTAACTCAGAGCAGATTTGAGTGTTGCCATTGAAATTCTTGACATAGCTATAGAATGCTTTGTGGTTGTCTTTAGAGTCAGTGGCGATTTTGTTTTCATAACTAGCTTTGGAGGATTTTATGAGGGATCTCAGCTTCTTACTGAAGCTGACCAGGGAGTTTCTCCAATCATGGGATTTTACTCTTTTTTGCAACAGTTTCATTCTTCTGTTGTAGAGTTTGTTTATGGCAGGGGACCACCAGATTGACTTCCTTTTTTTATGGAGGATAGCATCTTGGTTCTGTTAGGGATTGCACGATCCATGCACTCATGTAAGTGCTTATAAAGTGCATTTGTGTAGGATTCAGCAGTCATACCTCTATTGTCCGTCAGCATGGGTGTCGTGAAGTTTGCCATTTCTGTCTTAAGAAGCATGAAGTTGGCTTTGGAGAAACACACCATTAGTGTACACCTGCTCCACATGGAGAGGCTGCTCTCCCTCATGGTCTGTAGGAGGAAATGATGTCAAGCACTCCAACTGCCAATGGATTAAGGGGACTGTGATCAGTCCAGTGAGTGAGGACTTCATTTGCACTGTCTCCAAGTTTGACAGGTATGAGCCTGTGTTGTCCCCCCTCTCTCATCTCAGTCATGATGTCCCCAGCCTTTCATGTTCCTCACCATCACTGTCTTGTCTTGTTTATTTTCATTTGCTTCTTCACCTACCCAGCTTACCTAACCTAGACATACCTCTGTTCCATACAGAGCATTCCTGTCTTACTGAATTAAAAAAAAACTAAGCACCTGTCCCACAAAAAATATTGTCCCATACACAGCTCTCCATTTTGCTCATGTATCTTCTTGACACACAATTTGGTCCAATTGGCTGTAAATCATGATTATGTTGTCACCCCTCTCTCTGAAGGTGACAGTCCAAATTCAGTAATTATTCTTTATATATTATCACTTTCTACTGTTTAAGAAATGGATAGCTATGGTTCTTTCCTATCTCCCACCTGCACTTTCCTGTATTGCTTTCCCTTTGTTCTTTCCCCTGCTTGCTCCCCAGTTCACCACTCTCTTATCTCCCCCACTTTAACACCTATAATCTGGTGAGAAAATAGAATCACATGCAACACACCCAAGTAGTAGAAAACAACAATGGATTCCTTCACTTTTTGACCTCTGTTTGAACAGAATTTGGCATCTTGCACCAATGACAAGTGACAGAGAGGGGCACTACAGTACTATGGTTACCTCCACATAATGCCGCTTAAACCTGTTGCACTATGCCAACACAGCAACATGTATACTACATTATCACTGTTTATTTAAAAGTATTAGATACTCCTGGATTCGAACCCAGTATCATCTGGGCTTAAAAAGAAATGTATCAATGCATTTACATCTGTTGCACAGAGTTAGCAAAGCAGCAGGTGTGTTTCATCCACTTAGTACTAACTCTCAGACTTTTAGCAATGTGGATCATGTTTGTGCACTACTTAACTATGCGCAAGCAGGGAAAATAATGGAAATGAGCATCTCACATGCGCAAACCCACTGCTCACTGTTGCATCATGCAAAGCCAAATTTAGCATATATTATTGCTTTTTACTGTCCATTTTACTCCTTATGCCATGGACCTACATGTGGAAACTTTGCAAACTGAATAAGTTACATGTTTACAATGCAGCCATGTGTTGCCTTCCTCTATGCACTGCAACCCTGGAGACTTCAGTACTTTTTTACAAATATATTAACTACACTACATAAATTTATATCAAATGTTGTGGGATATGTAATGCATATCAATATGGTAACACGCAGAACTAAACTATATTCACAGTAGAACATGCCTACACATCCATCAAGTGACCCTAGAAACTAATGGCACACAAGCGTAACCAGCCTTCTCTGTAATGCTATGGGAAGATTCATCATGGACCTTATCCACAGGGACAAAGGTGACCTTCGACATTCTTGACATGATCCATATTAGTTTTTTCAAGGGTAGATCTTGTTTATTAAACCTGGTGTACTACTTTGATAATGTCTTCAAATTCCTGGATGAGGGGAAAACAGGACATATTGCCTGTCTTGATTTAGCCAAGTCCTTTGCCACAATCCCTCATCCAGGTATCATAGAGAAACTCTTTCATCTGGGGATTAACTCATACATTCCTAGATGGGTAGCCAACTGGCTCACCAACAGAACACACACTGTCAAAGTTGGGGAGCACATCTCCACCAGTAGACCAGTTACTGGTGGAGAACCAAAAGGATCTGTGCTGGGCCCTCTACTGTTTGAAACCTATTTTTTTGAAGTACAGGTGAGGGTAGATGGCCTGCGGCTTACCAAGTTAGCAGAAGACTGTCAGCTAGGCGCAATCATAAATTGTCCCCTAACTATGTTAACGTTTCACAGAAAGGCCTGACAGACAAATGACTAGTGCCAAACTCACAGACTGAAACTTAACTCATTCACTACAATAGAGCTCAGGAAGTTTGCAGTATGAAGTCTAATGGGTGGAGCCTAAGCCTTTTGAAAAGAATCAAATTATGTTATCACATTTCAAACAAATGTTCATATCTCTAGAATCATAGGGATTATGAAAGTAGTATAAATGGCAAACTCTTCAGCACAAACAATTTTTAGTGGTAGTATTCTTTTAGGTTCTAGGTCTTAAACTGAATTTTATAACTCATAGTAACTTTTACATTTGTAATATTTTGTAAACAACTTACAATATCTCAGCAACCACTCAAGATACTCAGCAGCATTTTATTCATGTAGCTGAGAGCTTTCTTATGAGTCTAAGCAGTTCTGTGTTGCTTGCTTGTTGAGATATTAAGAAAAATGTGAAAATTGTACCTATATAAATTAATATAATAAAAACAACAGTTAATATCTATTTACCTGCACTAGATAGAGGTCAAATATTAATGCAATAAAGTTTGCTATTTTGCAAGTTTTAAGATGAAATCTTTTAAAACCTTATACATAGTATGGTTTTGGAATTATTGATGCAAATATGAATGAGCAATATTTGATGTCTAGAGGCATCAGTAGGAGTTAACTGCAGATGCACCTGGAGGCATTACTTGGATATAATGAGTTAATGGGAAAAAATGTCACATTGCCCCCTTTGGCAAAAAAAAGTAGCCCTGCTAATTATGTTATATATATCACCCCCTCTAAGCTCAAATGCAGTGGTGAGAGCTTGGGAACACAGTTTGATAGCAATCTAAACTTCAATCACTGTGCTCCCATAGTGGCAAGGCAAACATACTACACTGCCTACCTCATAACTAAGGTCATCACATCCAAAACCAGGGATGACATAGTTCTGCTTCACTCAACTCTTATCAGATAAGTACAATGCTCCCTTCTATATGTACCTCACCAGACACCTGCAGCAACTGAAGAGACCACAGAGGTTACTGACAAAGTCTTGTCACTGTACTCAGTATCATACAGGCTGTTGAGAGGTGACCAGGGTCTGGCCTACAGAGCAGTCTCAGACCCTGCCGTAATGTAAATGCTGGACATCTGCAAATGAAATGGGACGAGTAACTTGCTCCGGGGATCTCAACCTAGCCTGTGACAAACAGAACATGCTGGATAGACAGATATATCTCCGAGCAATTACCACACCTCTGTATTAGGCTCCTACTGCATGTGAAGCAGTGCTCCTCAATGATCATATTCAAGTACAAATTTGACAACTGGATGGGTAATTATAAATTCACCCTTGGGTGGTACATATGTCCCTCATAGACAGGGCCAATCAGTGCTGATCACAATATCACTCTGCTCACAATGAACATCTAACTGTGCTCAATAAAGATACTTGGATTTTTACATAGCTTGGGCTTGTTAAGGTCCTAGGACCATTAGCCTAGTCACCTCCTAGGACCCAATGAAGCTATGAACCTATGCAGGCCTCCCATCATCTCTCCTACATCCAGTGCTGATTTCATGCAATATAAGCTGTGCTGCAACCTTTTAAAAATCAGATTTGTGCCATGGCACTTGCGTAAATTACTGAGTTCTGTAGTCTGTGTACTTAGCTAGTGGTTCTGTTCTCACTCCAGTCAAGAGTGTGTGTATGTGTGTGTGTGTGTGTGTGTGTGTGTGTGTGTAGCCAGAAAAGCAGAAGTGTGTATCCTACAGTTACAGTTCAAATCTCATGGATTTTCAATATTTAGATACTTGCACATGCCTACACATCCATTTCATGCAGACCTGCCAACAATTTCTATCCTACATCCGGTGCTGATGTCATTCACTATAGACTGGCCTTTAGCCTTGTAAAAGTCAGACTTGTGCTATGATGCTTGCATAAATTACTTTGTTCTGTAATCTGATAGGGGGTTCTGATGTCATCCACTATAGATTGGCCTGCAGCCTTTTAAAAGTCAGACTTGTGCCATAGTACTTGCATAAATTACTTTGTTCTGTAGTTTGATAGGTAGGGGGTTCTGTTTTCACTGCAGTCAAAAGGTGTGTGTGTGTGTGTGTGTGTGTGTGTGTGTGTGTGTGTGTGTGTGTGTGTGTGTGTGTGTACACCTGCTTGACATTGCAGAGAGCTTTTTACACCAGCATGTTTGACAATGTTATTGCCATATTCTCCTCACCAGACACTGCTGATGTCATCAGCTATAAAGTGCTGTCCGAGACGCTGCAAGTCAGACTTAAGCTGTGGTGCTTCCCTTAAATACAGAGTTCTGTAGTCTGTGTGCTTAGGGAGGGGTTCTCACTGCAGTCAACTTTGGCTGTGTGTGTGTGTGTGTGTGTGTGTGTGTACACTTGCTTGACATTACAGAGAGCCTATTACACCAGCATGTGGGAAACTATTATTGCCAAATTCCCCTCGCAAGATACTGCTGATATCATCTATATGTGATTTGTGGATGTGCACTATTACCACAAGGGCAGGTTCAGAGACTTGACTGGAGGCCAGGCAGAAGTCACCTCATCCTATATGATAAAGTTTGCAGTGATATAGCTTTCAGGGTATCCACATACATCATGGCATGGCTGTAGGCCCTGTGTTTTATTGGTGAGAAACCCCATGTGGTCTCTCCAGCTGCTGCTGCATATGTCTGCTTATGTACATTTAAAATAGACCATTATACTCTATATTAGTGTTTTGTTATAATATTTTTATTGAAGTTTAGAATAAACTGAAATATTATTACAGCATTTAAACTGGATGAAACAAATAACTATATATGACATCCATAACAAATATCAATGCTAAATAATAACAAATATTTCTCTAATATAGCTGAGTATTTGCCAAGATATTTTTTGTGAGTAACAATTATGGTTCTAATATGTAGATTTTGTAATTCTCTATTAGCTATTACTGCTGCTAAATGAATAAACTCAGAAAAAAAGATGGTATTTGTACTTTTCCAATTCATAGTGATAACCTGACAATAACTAAGATAGACCACAGGAAAAGCACATGAGTCTTTGGGACATGTCCTGGAATGGAAACATTGAATATAATCAACAATTTCTAAATTTTTCCCAAAAAGGTATCACCGTTTGACATTTCAGATTCATATGATCCCAGTCTGCATCTAAATTAGAATTGTACCTCCAACATCTCTTATTTTCTTGTTTATATAAAAGTGCAATTTTACATGGCATTAGGAAGCTTCTACATAGAAACTTCCAAGTAAATATTTCCAATACATAGATGTGGAGTTTACAGAGCAAAACTGTAACTTATTGGTCTCTGTAAATACTTCCTTATTTATTCCCGTAGAATAGCCTCAATGAGAGAAATCAAAAGCTATAAATCAGCTCTTATAATTGTATAAAACATTAATAAGTATGATTTATTTGTGTATTCACTAACATTAATTTGAAAGAAAAAAATCTAAGATTTGGGGGAATTGATTTAGTATTCACAAATAATACTTTCGATGTATTAAAAATTCTCTTAGTACCTGGATATCCAACCAACTAGTTTTGTTCATATTGTATCTATCAGAGTGTTTTTCTACCTCACTTATTGTCATTCAGGAACTGATAACATTTTAAATTATTTTTCTCAAGGGTAGAAGTTATGTTTATATTAAAAGATTCCAAACACCCACTAGTGTAAGCTATAATTAACATTAGAAACAGTAAGTATTTAAGCAAATAACTACTGTTCATTACTGTTTTAAAAACTAGCAAAATATGATCAATACCAAAGGTACAAGCATTTATACTTTTATTTATAGAATAGTCTTTCAAAACCCAGTAAGCTATATGTTTAAGGCAGAATTAAAGTTCATTTCAGTTTCTATACTTGAAAAGTTTCCAACTTGAACAGAATTCTAAGTTAGTCCAAAGACTAATATTTAAGATAGCAGATTTAATGTATAGATCAATATTTGGGAATCTAATACCATTCTCTTTATAACTTATGTGCCATTCATATGATATTCTTGGCTTTTGAGGATACCATAGGAATTTAAATAGTATGGAGTTTTATCATTTTTAATGTTTTAGGTGAATATATTACTAATGATTGAGCAAAGTATAATATTTTTCATAATATTTTTAACACAAGTCTATCTTCCCTAGAAAAGAAAATGTTTTTCCAACTTTCAAGTATTTTGATATATCAAGTTTTTTATAAATGAATGATCCTGATTCCCTCCAACTAGTTTTTATATTAACACCTAAATATTTCAGTTGTTTATTCCCCCGTTTAAAATTGTTATACATTTATATTTAACGAAACTGCAATTTTTATTTAACATTACTTCTGTTTTATTATGATTAAAATTAATACAGAAATTTTCTCAAAACATTTTATTGAATTAAGAATATTCTCTAATGAGGATTCAATACTATTAAAAGTTAACAAAATAGCATCAGTGAATAACTAGATCTTAGAATTATACTCATCATTAATTGAAAAACCCTTTGCTTCATATAGTAGAAACAATGAAATAAAAGGTTCTCTTGCAAAAGCAAATAATGGGTATATGCACATCCTTGCTTTGTTCCTTTCACTATTTTAAAGGAAGCAGGAAAAAACATATCCAATTTTAACAAAAGGAAAGATATTGTTATATAACTTCATAATTTCTATAAAGCTGGAAGAAAAATTATACTGTTTAAGTACTTTTTTCCAAATATATCCAGTTAATAGAGTAAAGTGCTTTGTCAATGTTTAAAATTAATATTGATAATTCGTTTTATTTTTATTGACAAAATATATTAGGGATAAAAGTCAAATTATATTATCGTGTACTCTTCTCCTTAAGATAAAGCCAATTTGACCATCTTTAATTAAATTTGATATTATATTATTCGATCTTTTAGCCAAAATGCCAATAAAAGTTTTATAATCTACATTTAACAATGTGGTAGGGCAATATGAGGAACATAATCTAGGATCTGTACTTTGTTTTAGAGTAAGGGAAATCAATGAGCATTTCCATGAAGGTGGAATATTTATTTTTTTAATTTCATCAAGCGTGTTTGCTAATACTTTTAAAATGCTATCGGTAAACATTGAGATTAAACCATCTAGTCCTGGAGCTTTTAGTTTTTTTTTTATTTGGTCCTTTAGTTCTTTGAAATTAGTGAATTTATCTAACTTGTCATTCTATTCAATACTTTTTGCTTTACATTTTCTTTCAAGAAGCAGTCAGCTGCTTCAGATTTGTCCAAAAATAAATATATTTCTTCATAATGCCTCTTAAAAGCTTCTAAAATATTCAATTCTGTTACTCCTTTAGTCTTGTTATCCACTTGACAAGTGATTTCTTTAATGCAATGTATGTTATTTATAATCTTTGACCTTATGGTTAATTTGTGCATATTTTTAAGGTTTACAGTATAGGTTTGTAATTTGAGTTTCTCCAAATTTATTGCAACTTTGTGAAATAACATGTCTATGCATTTTTGATTCAAGACTGTTAGTTCTTCAACTATGTTTATATTAGAAAGCTTTAGTTTTAGGTTGTCAATTTTAGAGTGAAGTTTCTTTAATTCATTAACCCTCTCCTTTCTCTTCATTAAATACCAATTTTTTACTCTTCTATAAGTAAAAACATTTAAGGTATTCCATAAAATGACATCTGAAACAACACCATTGTTATTGGCATCTATAAAAAACTTTTAGTTCATTCAAAAAACATTTCTGGAACCCTTTCATTTTACCAATATGTGCTGGTATTCTTTGCCAATATATCCTATCATTATGTTTTAAATTACGTTTAACGATAATGGCATTGTGGTCAAAAAAATAAGATGTTATCAGTAATACTTCAACTTTCAAGAATAACTCATTAGATACAAACACTTGATCAATGTTTGTTTGAGCTCCAAATCTATATGAAAAATTAGTAATTTAGAGAATTTGCTGATTGCAACTCCTGAATGTTTCAAAGATTTATCATGTTTATGAAGTTGTTTAGTTGTTTAGCTGTAGCAGCTATTTTCATTTTCTTATGGTTGGTAGTATAATTTTCTGATAACATGCAGTTGAAATCACCAGGCAAAATAATTTTAACTTCAGCATGTAACGCTATGAGATCCAAGGTTTTTTTTTTTTTTTTTTTTGGCTACATTGGAACCCATTCCGGGAATCCAATAGATGTTAACAAAAGTGCATAATTTATTATCTATTTCAAGCACAACTAATCCCATTATGTCACTTTTTTCTGTATGCAAGTCAATCACTTCAGGCATAGCTAATGACTTCCTCCATAATACAATGTGCATCTACCAGTAATATTGATTACAAGTCAATGTCTTTCTTTATAAAATGTGTTTCCTGCAAAAAAAAAAAAAGGGGGGGAATATAAATATATATATATATATATATATATATATATATATATATATATATATGAAAAACAAACTAAACCATAAAATATTTACTTTTTAACAAATCTGTTTATATATACAACAGGTGAATCTAAATTAACATTTCATACATGAAACATGCATACTATATATGTTCTTAATTTAGTTTATTACTTTAAAACATTAATATAACTGCGTATAATTATCTTAAAGATTTAAAGCATTTTCACACTATAATCACATCAACAGTACTTGTAATGTACATAATATACAAAGACATTAATCAAATTCTTACTGACCTGTCAATTAATTTAATGTACTATACATACATATAAATGAAAAATATTTTCCTAAACTCAAACAATTTTATTAACTGAAGTATTATATTTATGATTGGAATTTACATAGTTGTCAATATAACTAACTCTTCCAGTATTACTTGGGAGTAATAGCCTTTCCCTTATAGTCAAACTATATAGGACACTAATATTCACACTATGAAGCAAATAAAAGAAGTTTCTTAGCAACTGACTGCTTGGGAATAACATCTAGTCAATAGCATATAGAAATATTACTTGCAATGTATGTATTGTACGTATTTAACCTCATTCATACAATAAATAAAAATATAGCTCACAAAATCATAAACCATTATAATAATGTGTATACATGATTTGCCTATATATGGCTTAAAAATCTTTGGCATATTAAATACGTTTCCATTAAACTATTTCAGCAAGAACGGCAGAATCAAATTAGATCAAAATATTATATAACAGAGTATTCTAATGTTCCAGATTACATTTAATAGGCAAATCATTTTAAGTTCTGAGATATCTTTTAAAACTTTAAAGCAATCTTTTGAGTAAACAGTGTATTCAAGATGTATGTTATTTCACATTACTTATGCATTCTTATACAAGTCCTCACTTATTTCAGTTAAACAACAACCATTTAGGTTATCAGTTAAACTTAACTATATGTATCAAAATAAAATAAACCTTCTGTTTTGTACCTTGCACATTGCCTTTTAAATAGTGCAACTACTATTATAATATCATAACATTTAATTTTTTTATCTAATGATATAAATCAAATTAGACTTGTTGGAACATGGGCTAAATTCTTGGCTAGGCTTGTAAGAGCCTCAGGGCCAATTGCCTATTAACTTCCTGTGACCCCCATGATAGATGTCCTTTACTCCTTTTAAGTGCATGTTGACCTTTAAGTTCTGCAACTGTCATGTGTATAGTCAGCTAATGTAACTTCTGCTATATTAGTTATTTGTCAGCATAAATAATATATTACATTTAAAAGTTTCATTCTCTATTTTAAATATATAACAATATATTTATTTTATGCTAGAGTTAGTTAACACACATTTCTATATTTTTCACTTTTAGCCACAGACTGCCTTTTTCTCCCTTGCAGTGTTCCATTCTCTTGACTTGTTGAGGTCAAAGTTCATTTAAAGTTGATAATTGCTTCTGCAAGTTTGCAAAGCCATGAGTCTATATGTCTTGGTCAGTACTCCTTACGAGGCAATTTAAATCCTCTTGTAAGGTAAGAGAACACATTTAAAGCAGGAAAAAGAATGGTTAGTTGTACAAACTTCACTTATGCTCATGAGTGGAAAAATCCTAGCCAAGTTTTAAAACCAAGATGTTAACAACTAAAGCAATACATTTCAATGTTCTAATGCATAGCAATTCATTTGCTGAGTTAACCACTGTGTTTTGATGACTTAAAATGTATTTTAAAACTAATTTTATAAACTAATTTTATATATTAACCACTTCACTCTTTTAATAAGGAAAGGAAAACAGTTATAATTTTGTTACATTTTCTTTAGTTTTATGCTTTTATTCTCTTTTGTTGACCATCCACTTTTAACTGCATTTCTTTTTAAGCTCATAGTAGACCATTCCATTTCTTCTTGTTTATCCAAAAGTTTATCTTTTGTGTAAAATCTAAAGCTTCATCTAATATCTTAAATGTCTTTTGTCCTTCTGATAAAAACATTCAGACTCTTAAAGAAAATAATATTCAAGCTATGATGTTAGATTTTTTAAGACTTATAATTAGAGGAACACAAGCTTTTCTTCTAGAAATAACTCCATAGGTACAGTCATTGTCAAATCTGACTGTTTTACATTTGTAGTTTACTGGAGAATTAGTCCAAGCTGTTTTTAAGGACCAAGTCTTTATCATGCATGGAAAGAAGTTTTATTATTGATCTTGGTGCAGGAAAGTTTTTTTGAAGAGTTATTTGACTGAGACCTGTGTGTTGTTTATATCCCAAAAGCCAGTGACTCAGGGATATTCAGGTTTTTTGGAGCCATGAGAAAATGTACCATATTACTTCCTCCTCCTTTTTCAGGGACACCATACATTCTGATATTGTTCCTTCTAGATCTGCTTTCTTGATCATCCAGTTTTTCCAAAAGGGAGTTGTTTTGCTTCAATAGGAATTCAGCCTTTCATTTTTGGTTAATCTGCCATCCACACCATTCAAAGATTCTTCCACGAGGATGATTTGATCAGAATGCTTCTTTATGATTTCATTAAGCAGATCAATTTGTTTCTTATATAACTGGTTTATAATGTCCTTCTATTTTCCAGTTTGTCCAGTTTTATTGATATTTCTTGCACACTAGTTACCAGAGATGGCAAATTTTTTATTCCATTTTCCCGTGAAGACGCTTTAGAGTCACTCATAGCTGTTCTTGACTGAAGAGAAAAATGTCTGATAGGAATATAACAAAAGAGACTTCATAATCTGGTTTACTTGCTGGAATTGCTTTGCTCCTTTATTTATTGTCACATAAAATGACTTTTAAAGACAATTTCTTCAGTTTAAATTTAAAAAATCCTGTCAGAACAACTGAACAGAGGCACAGCAAACTTTTTAAGCTGCTTAATGCTTGGTATCTAAGCCATGCCCCATCTATATTAGTGTTCTGATGAGGTTCGAGTACAGTGCTGTAATATAATCCTCAGATTTGAATACAATGGCATGACTTATGATATGCACAACATAGGCTTTCAATACCAGTGTGGACACTTGGTGGTTGATGTTCAGATTACTATGTACCTGTATGTGTGTTCCCAGTGTTTGCATCTCTGGGTTTCAGCACGGCGGGGCTGTCTTCAATGGTGTAATTAGCAGGGAATTCCACTTTGCAGAAGGATAAAATAAAGACACATGCTTGCACTTGTTTGTAGACTGCGTTGCTTTGTAACCAATCATTTGTCTGTGTTAGCCCTTACTGTAGTACATTATCAATTATAGGTGGACTCAATCATTGGACCTAGTATGCCACAAACAGCAAATGTAAGCCAAAGTCAGCACACACTAACCAGAACTGTTGAGAAATCAATTCCAAACAGTAAAGTGGCAAGCACAGATCCCTGGGGTACACCAGTGGTAACAGTTCTACTGGTAAAGGTTGATTCATCTACTTTCACAGTATGTGTTACGTCAGTGAGGCAACTGGCTACCCATCTAGTGACAGTTTCACTTTATAATCCTAAAATATCGAAATTCAGTATCTCGAGACTTTAAAGCCGAAAACTAAAAAACCCAAAACCCCAAAAGTGTGAAATTCAAATTCACGACTACACACTCCACACACAAACAAGCACACCTTTCTCACTATAAACCAACAAAACGCACACAAAAACAACAAAACACACACACACTAACCCTACATATAAGCAGGGGGGCAATCTCCCCTGCACACCCCACGTAGGGGGCTGTGCCCCACATCCCACCGCTACTTATATATACTAACTCCGAGGTCACACTAAAAACACAAACACACAAAAACCACCACTACACTTTCTACACTCCCCTTGCACAAACATACATCACATATGTACAAATACCACCACTCGTAACACTTACACACTCACAATCTTACCTACCCTAACCCACACCTCAACACTCCAAACACACATACACACTAAAATCCATACCCAAAACCCCTAGTAAAACATCACTTACCTAAATCTCCAGCTACATCCATACTGAGGATTCGACATTTCTGCATTTAGTTTTCTGCACTTTTGCACACGTGCAGTTTTGACACTTCAGTCTCGAGCTACTGAAGTTCGATATTTCAGTAGTTTGAGATTCTGAAGTGAAAGCCTAGTGACATAAGGTTTAATCCCCACCCGAGAGAGTTTCTCAATGATACCTGCTTGGGGGGAATTGTGTTCAAACCCTATGTCAGATCAGGATAGCCAGTATGTACCGTCTTACCTTCATCAAGGCCTATCACACAAAAGCAATGGGCTGTGACAACAACAAAGATTACCTATCACATGACATCGTACACACATTCCTGACATGGTTGAATACACGCTTCAACACACCCTCCATATAAGGTAAAGCACAAAATAATAAAAACTGCTCTTAGGGTGTAGGAATTCCTTGATAAATTATCCAACAAAGTACACATAAAAGTAAAAAGGAATACCAAGGCACAGTCTAGTCTTCACAGACAACAGGCAGTCAAACAAGTTAAAACAAAGTTTTAATAAATCCAGAGGTTAGCACTTTCACATTGCGTCTCATTGCTTCTTCAGACCATAACAGAAATGAAACAGACAGCATTTTTAAACATCAATCAAAACACACAAAATCAACAATTAATCAATTAACTAATCAACGTAGCCCTCAACTTCAAGAATGGTTTAAGTCAAACCCTGTAATTTAACCTACTCCCTCTATCAGCACCCATCCTTATAATCCATCTGGCTTCAACAGATTCTGTGTATTTTAATTTCACCCATCCATTTGCTCTCCGGTAGTACTTCTGTTACCATAAATTTAAATATATGGCTAACCTCTCTCTCACTAACATGTTTCGCCAGTGCATTGTTTGTAGAAGAGAAGCGTATATGGTATAAATTCTCTCTAATTTGTGTTTTGAGTTCCCTATCTGTTTTCCCTAGATTAAATACTCCGCATTCCTGGCATACTGCCAGGCAGACCACATGCTTGGTGTTACAATCAGCTGAAGCTTTAGGAACTTGTATAAATATCCTGTATTAGGATATAAGAACTCAGTAGATAGACTTATGAAGGAGCAGTAATTAGAGTGATTACACGGTTTCATGCCTGGACAATAATTTACTCTATTTATATCATTACATATCTTTCCAGGTCAGCGTAACACTCACCTTATATTATTTTTATTCTTGAATATGAACTTCAGAGTGTCACCCACCAAACTTCTAAACATGGGTTCAACCACTAACACATCCCAGTACTTCTTAATTTCTGTTATTCCCTTGCAGTTACTGCTAAAATGAAGTGACATTCTCAGGGCATTGTTTTTTGTTCGTTCTGTAGGCATAGAAGATGTAGCACTAGTAGGTAGATACAGTCAGTCATGCAACTCCAAGATTGTGCTACACAAAGAGAGGTAAAACATTACCTTGAAATACCAGCAAGGTGAACACAAGCAATAATGCAAACCCATATATATTGTTCACTAGAATGTCATAACATTGTTCAGTGCCAGACAGAACATCTTTCTTAACAGCTGTGTGCATTATTCTAAGTCGATTCCCAAATTTCAAAAGAAAGTTGTAATCAACTCAGTACAATAAAGGAAGACGTCTATGCAATAAGGGCAAGCAGGGTTTTAAGAAAAAAATGATACTCAAGTGCATATGCTAATGAGTATGGTGTATAATAACTGAGGATGCCACATGTGCTACAATCCAAAGCATATGTGCACCTGACAACAACAGAGGAATACATTAGAAAATTATGACAAGCATTTGGCACTGGCCACATTTCCTTGATCCCACATATAAAAATCACTTGCAATGTCTAACTTCATCTATGAAATTTTCAGGAAAACCTGCAATGATGAACTATGGTCACAATGCACTATAGCAAGATAGGGTTCTGCAAGGGATATTTAAGTATGATCTGTGCATTCATGTACCCACAGTTATTCAGATGGCTGTGAACCAGGCTGCAGTTAAGCCAGCTCTCTGAATAAAAAAATTATATATAGATACAGATGGAAGAAAGATCTGGTGCAAGGTGTGTGTGGGATTTGTGCACCCCACATGTTATTATTCAGCCTGCAGGGTTTCCTTCTCCCAGCAGAAACACAGGTGTATCTGAACCTTGGGATATTCCAGCAGCACACAACTAATTCTGTAGAGGTGCTCCATATAGGTGCTAGTCACATACTAAAACACTTCCTGGCAATTATGTTTTGCAAGTTGAATGAGTTAATCCACTTACCATCAACACCGCATAAATGGCAGTCTGCTATGGTATAGTTCTATGCCATAGACATTTTCCCTGTATCCTTGGTACACCTGTATATACTGAAGTACTAATTAACACCTATAGGATGAGTGCAGGAATTGAAACTTCTTCTGAAGATGGTGAAGAACAGTACTTCAACAGCAAAGGGAAGCCACTGCCTCTTTGTCAGAAAATATGTTGGGCAGATGTTATCCACTGGAGGCAAGGCTCCTGACACTGTGCAAAGCCCCTTTGATGCCTGCTCTATATGCATTCCACAAAGACATGGAACATGAGAGTGACTGGCATTCTGAAATCACAATTTAGATGTATGGATACATCCAGGGATGCACTGCAGTACACAGCACAAAAGGCTGCACAAATGGTGTGTGTGTCATTCTGCACAATATGATTAAATCTAAGCACAGCAACTTGTAAGATATGTGTGATTGATCTGCCCCAAGATCCCTAGGTTTTTGAAAAGGAACCATCACTTGCTTCAGAAGATGATCAGAAGGATATAAGGGACAGAACATCTAAATGTGGTCAATGAAAGCTATGGCCTTAGATGCTGATGCTGGCAACAACAGTCTCAGAACCTTTTGAATGACATTTGATGTGCATATATTCAAAGAAGCAGGTGATATGTACATGATGATTGCAAACAAACACAGAGTACAGTTATGAAAGTTCTTATAATAGTAGATGTCCTTTTCACTGCTGCAGTATTCATCACAAAAGGAAAATCTGGGAGATTTAGAAACTGCCAAACCCAATGTCCTGTTATGAAAGGAAAGAAAAAGCTGCTCAGATTTGCAGATAGCTTTTGTCTTAGCCAAATATCTGAGCTGTTTATGCAAATACAAGGTATGAAGAACAAGCTCACTAGCAAACTGTGGTAAAAAGAAAAAGGAAGTGTGATTAATGGACAACTTGTTGACTACATTGGGCATAAAACCTGGATAAGAACCCAAAGGCACCCTGTCTCTGAAAAATCAAAAAGGGAGTACCCACCATCAGAGCCTGAAGTTCAAAAACTTTCTTGGTTGGAGTAAGAGCCATCAACATTAACAGTCTTCCAGGTGAAATGTCACAAGAAGAAAAAATAAGCAGGCTGAAAAGGAGCCCGAGTCAGTTTTTTTGAGGGCAAAATTAAGGTCCATAGAGGTAGGAATAGATTTTCTTTGGGGTCTGATAAAAGGGATGCCTTTAAAGAATTGTTTAACCTGAAAATGAGAGGCCAACAAAAGAATCAAGGCAGACAAGCAGAGATTGCTGACAAGTGAACTTTAACAGAAGAATATGCTAGGCCAGCATGTAACAGTGCACACAAGAAAGAAAAGACCAAAAGGCCCACCACTCAGAAAGAATCCTGATGACATGAGACAAAACTGAAAATCTCATCCATTTTTGCCATATAGGGACCTTCTGGTAGTGGGTTTCCTGGTGTCTTGCACAACCCTAAGTATGTCTTTAGAAAAGTGGTGTTTAAAAGGCATCAAAAACCTATCACTCAAAGTGTCAACTGAAGAGTGGACAAGTGAGGGTAAATGAGAGACCCTTTGTCTTGTGAGAGAATATCCATCTGGTAAGCTAACTGCTGATGATTGCTCCAGGCCAGGTAGAAGAAGCATGAATCAGTGGTGTATGGGCCAAAAAGGATCCACCAGCAAGATTCTGGGGAACTCTTCATGATCTAGTGCAGGATCCTAGGAAGAAGAGGGAAAGGTGGATATGCATATAGGAATATCTCCTTGTACGAAAAGGACATGGCATCCATTTTCCATATTAGAGGACTTGGAACACTACAGCAGAAGCAACAAGGAAAATGCTTGTTCAGAAGAGAGGCAAAAAGATTCACTTGAGGAATACCACACCAATCTACTATGTCCAGAAACACCTCACTGTGAAGCATGATTTATGAGGTTGCATCCTAGGCCTGGTTAGAGAGACTGCCACAAAGTTGCATTCTGAAGGGATGAAGATCACCTGCAGGATTATCTGATGGCAGATAGCAATGTCCCAGGCCTGAAGAGCTGGTCTGCAAAATATGACACTTTGTGCCCACTCTGTTTTTTGATACAACACATGACTGTGGTGTTATCTGTAAAGACGTTTAGAAGGCCTGACATCCTAAGAGAATGGAAGGTCTATAGATCAAGAATGAGCACCCTCATCTCTTTTATGTTCATGTAGTCTGACCACTGATGAAGTGGACATAGACCCTGAACTATCAGAATGTTGGAAGAGGTCCCACATCTGACTGGAAACATCTATGAACAGGTCCTGAGTAGGGGTAGGAGTCAGAAAAATCAGGCCTGGATTGAATGAGATTTGCAAATCCACCAATGAAACTAGAGTTTGAGGCAAGATAATAGAGGAACTAATAAGTCGAAGAGGGTGGCAATGCTGTAGCCAAACCGTATTTAGGTACCACTGATGATTCCTCATATGAAGCTCAACAAAGGGAAGCATGGGAATGGTAGATACCATGAATGCCCAAGGCTCTGGGAAATTCCCTTACAGGAATTAGCGAAAGGGGAAGCAAAGACTAAGTATGTTGTCAGAGAATTAACCTTAGGAGAAGAAAGCGGGGTCAACATCACAATGGTTGTGACTCAAACCCAGAAAAATGTGGTTTTGAGGAACAGTCTGAACTAACTTCTTGAGATTGATGATGAATCCCAGGCCATGCAGAAGGTGCATGTTAAGTGTAGATCCTTAAGAAGCCTGGATTGGGAGAGAGCCTAAAGAAGCAGGCTGTGACAGAGACCAGACATTTGGGGAATCCTCTTGGGGCCATAGAAAGATCAAAGGGCAAAGCAAAAAACTGAAAATGAGAGAAAGAAACAGAGAAACACAAAAGCTTCTTGGAGAGTGGGAATATGAATATAAGCATACTTTTGGACTAGGGATACCAGAAATACCCATGGAAGTAAGAAAGGAAGCGGTCTGGATGGAAAGCATCCAGAGTGAAGGAATCATTAGAATGTTAAGAAAGAAGAGGACTGGGATGCATCTCTGTGACCTCTCTTTTCTGGGAACCAGCAACATCAGGAAGTAAAACCTTGTTTCTTGTTGGGATTATGGAATGGGTTGGCTGGTTTCCTGATCCAATACATCCTGCAGAACTACAAAAAATTGAGAAAGCTGGTCTGGAGGAGGTTGAGGAAGATGTTAGAAGGGGGAAGAGATTTTGATATCATAAAACAACAGGAAAGATAATGGAAAGTATCCAGACGGGGAGAGAGAGTGAAATCTGGCGGAGGGGAGGGCATGAAAATGTCAGGTGGAGGCACATTTATCCTATAAAGGGAGCTTTTAAATCTTAGAAGTCTGGTAACTTTATCAGAAAACATGTACTTAGGAACCCTTTTCCCTTTAGAAGGCTGATAAGTTTGCTTATAAGGAAAGGCAGATTTAGGAGGATAGTTTCTATGAAATGTGGGGATAACAGAAACAAAAATTGGTTTAAGGTCCTGAATAACTTTACATCTGTTTTGTAGACATTTAAACATATCAGAAGCAGCAATACCAAAAAGGTTTTAGATGACCAAAAGACCATCTAGGGTTTGGCCTTTATATCATCAGGTAAGACCTGGAAGCAAAGCCAAGATGACCTCCTCATAACTGAACCTGAAGCAGCAGCTCTAGAAGATGTGTCAACTGCACTATAATTACTTTTGAAGTAGAACACAATAAGGAAAAGGCAGAAGTCTTGCTTTTAGAATTAGAAAGGGCTAGCAAGACTCCCCAGGTTAAAACAAATGGGCCAGAACATGCCTGGTCATATGGGTTTGATAATTTATGGCCCTGAAGACCAGAGTGGTAGAAGTATAAACTTTATTCCACAGCCTCTCTGTAGTCCAAGTGTCTATCAGAATGGAGATGTTTGGAAGTTGATAGAAGTTCGGCAGGCTTGTCAGTAGAAACAACGAGTACAGAAGAGTCTTAAGGACACTTGTAAAAGTACTTAAAGGCCTCAGGCAGCTAATAAAAGATTTCAGGCTTCTTGGGGGCCAGAAGTTGAGAATCAGGAGCTAAAGCAGCAGCTGCAAACATATCCAATAAGGCATCCAAAACTAGGGGAGCAGCTGAAGGTTTATAAAATTCCACTTGTAACATCTCATAATACTTATTTTGAATGTCAGAGACCTGGGACCAATCCCTCTTAAAATGCTTTGTAATGTGAACTACAGTGTCCCCAAACAGTATCTTCTCAAATGGGAGAATTGAAACTCAAGGAATCCTCTTCCTCTGATCCATAGGCTAAGAGTGAAATGATTTGTGAGGAATAAGACAAGATTCATCTCCTAAATCCAATTCTTATTCCAAGGAATCAGATTCCCTAGTCCTTTTTGCTGGAGTAGAAGACCAAGGAGAAGCATGAACAAATAATCCCTGAGGGGGCTTCAAAACCATCAGAGCATTGAAGAAACCCTGGATAAAGTCCTTTCATTCTTTGATACTATAAGTGTACTCATTAGCAGCATCTACAGAAACATGTATTATGGGGAAAGAAATGTATACTGTTCCATCTAGAGCTGTGAAACCAGTTGTGCAAGCAGTATGAACATATTCATCAGTAATGACACATAATATCCAATATTAATACGACTCTATGCAATGTTTGGAGAAATGTATTTACAGGATAGTGTCAAACTTTGTCATAAAATCATGTATACCACAGTATATATGTCTTACTTTGCTATGATAGCTTATTATGAGTGCCAAATCTGTTAATGCAATAACATCACTGAGTAAAAATTTACAGATGTAGTATCCCTGTGGCTTTAGTTTTATTAAGTCACATGTAACACCATTGCTATCACCACCACATGTTTAAGCTGGTTGACAAGTGCATACACACACACACACACACACACACACACACACACACACACACACACACACACACACAGGGATAGTAACAATGCTAACATTAAGAGTGGCAAAGCCATGCATGCTGATGGCTCATGTCAGTTCTGTCTGCCCCTGTCATGGGATTAATTCTCAGCCTCACAAAGCTGTTCTACAGATCTGATGGTGGGTCCCTGTTTAGGATGGGACTTTGTATAGGTCTGTGTAGTGACATGTGGTATGTGACAGAACAGGTTAGCTAGGGTTTGAGTATGGCGAACCATAACAACAGTATGTGCAAACTGCAGCACAGATGCTATGGGTGAATAAGTGCTATGGTTAGGGTGTACAAGAAGAGGCCCCCTCTGCCACCTAGCTGCATACCGATCATATAGGACAGGACATGTATGGTCTTAGTTCTATTGCATCACTGCTCAACAACCACAGAGACAAGACGACCTATAGAGCATGAAGTTGATGCCACACTATCTCAATGTTCAGCTAGTGTTGCGATGATCTTGCCATACCTGTATTCCTGGCGGTCATATGACAGATGACGTTTGCCATACCAGTGGCACAAGCAAATGCATGCAGTTCTATACCATAATAGTACTGGTGACAATCATGTGCCTGCAATAGCAGGCATACACCCTTCAAGCTGACATCCATAGATTGCACCCACCTGGACTTGTGCTGTCATATGGAAATCAATTGTCTACTTTGGAGCTCTCTCACCATAATTTTCAGACTCACATGGTAGCAGTTACCCAAGGTCCTCAACTTGATGCTCCACTACCAGATTTGTCTAGGATTCACTGTCCTCCCTTAAGGAAGAAATATTTTGAGTTGCAGAATTGTCACCATCAAGTTGGGGTTGGAATAAGTAAACCCAAGTAATATGTCCTGTGCATCACTGGCTGTGCTGCTTCACTGTACCATATAATCGCTTATGTTAGGATCAGTGGGAGAGTTCAGGCAGGAACCAAGAATTGAACAAACTGCAAATGCAGAGACAAAAATACAAGCCATACATCACACGTGTGCCTAAGATACATGTCAAAATACCTTATGCAAGATACAACACTTTATTTGCACAGCAATGCAATCCTTTACACACCTGGTTGCCTTGGCTGTGGCTGTGCAGTGAGTGATAGTCATTTAATACAAGACATCTGTGCATGAAAGCAGCACAGTAATTATAATAGATATAATGATATGACAAAGTGGAACGCTTATCTTGTATGTTATCAGTGGAGAAGACAACTCAACTTCTGGTGTGGTGTGCTGTGGAAAGTATAACATGGTACTGCTGTTAATGTGTGAGATATACAACCTCTAAAGATAATTTTAGGGAGCTTAAATGGCACACCATGGGGTATAGGTATGCAAATTCAATACCACCACATAGAATATGCAAGCTCCAACAAGTAAAGTAGTGTGGTCAGAAACAACTCTCTCTCCCTGTTAGAGGATTTGTAGACTCCCCTGTGGCATCATGGTGTTATTGGTAGTAGCTGGCACAGTAAAAGTGAAGAACTATGTCACTCCCCTGAAAATACAATTATTTTGGAGTTCTTTAATGCCTGTCAACAGCAGTATCCATGTTGGAAAAGTGTACTTGTTAAGAGTATGAACACCATCTGTGGTACACATATGCAGTGCTTAATTATAGGATAAAATTATATATGCTTACCTGGGATATTCACTGCTATGTAACTATTCCATTTGTTGACCGTGAGAGGCTCACTGGACATACATTTCCCTTGTCAATGGAGGCCTAGGGGGAAAAGCACCAAATTATACAAATTATAAATTTACACATAGTGAAAAAAACATCATTTTTACAAGTATATACACAGTTTAGTGACTAAAGGCATTTTGTAAAAGTTTATACATTGTTTAGAAAAGTCATTCAATAAATAGTGTTCTGCACATTGATGGCATCATTGCAGATAGAATAAGGCATGAATATGAATAATTGTTTTGAGCAAAGGAAAATGAGTCTAATTCAATACAGAGGTAAACTGTAGTACAGCAGTAGCAATGTAAACTTCAGAAAGCAGTTTCATAACAAAGACAAAATAAAAGTTATGTAAAAACAGCATCCTTTTATGGTTTATGTTTTTATTATTTACTTTTGCTTGTCCGCAGCTGGTGTAGTGGTATAAAGACTGATTGGAGGAAGACTAGAAGTGACTGAAGGCATGTAGGAGAAAATATTCTTTGTGTGAATGTAAGAAAGATGAAAGCTGGAAAGTGTGTGTGTGTTTGTGTGTGTGGGGGGCAGTGGTAGTCCGTTATGGTGCGAGTACATGCAAGATTTGTCAGAAAGTGTTGACAGGGAAGCAGTTGAAGGAGGAAGAAGTATGGAATTATGGTTTTGTCTAGGGATACTTATCCAGGATTAGTGGGAGGAAAATGCTAGAAATACCGCAGGTGTGACTAGTTTCTGCTTAAAATGCTTAAGATATTGTTCTATTTTTTAGTGAGATAGATATTGTGCTCCATGCTTTTGTGAAATAGTTTGGGCAGACTGCCACCAACTGTGTTGTCAGATTTAGTAATGTGGAGTAGCAGCTTTTGAGTTGAGTGAGGGGGGCTGTTTGGTTTGAATGGCTGGATTACATTTGACAGGGGTGGACATTTTTAGGGCAACATATGTCATGTGCTGAACTGTAAGGAATGGGCACTGTCAATGTACCACTGTGGTCACTATGTTCTGGCATTGGAAACATATGTGACATGATAAAAACCATGCAAAGAATGGCACACACGTAAAATTACACAGCCTTGCATGTATAACACTGACATACAAGTAGTGGGTGTGGGGTTCAAGCCTTATACTGGAAACATTACACAAACTACAAGATTTTCAATTAAGATGCTATATCAACATAACTACAATGTCACAGATATTTTTCCTTGGAAGGTATGTTGTTGTTCTTTCGGCTTTTCCCGGTTAAGGGTCGTCACAGCGGAACTCTGGTCCGCTAATGATTGGCAGTAGATTTTTACGGTGCCGAGGTGCCAGCTCGATGCCCAACCTTCAACGAAGGCATGCCCATTTATGCATGTGTTTTGAATGCCACTCGACCATGGGGAGGACATGCAGACTCCACACAAAAGGTGCTCAAGCCAAGAATCGAACGGGAGAACCTCTTGCTGAGAGGCGACAACGCTACCACTGCACCACCGTGGCTACTGACCTTTATCTGTGCCAGTAATAAGAGAATAGGGTCAGATGATTGTCCCTATGTTATATATCAGAGAGGGACATTTCATATAGTGCACATGCACTGTATAATACATAAAATATTAAGCAAACAGATGAATAAGGCCACCATCTTCAGATACAGAATTACCATACCCATGTAATGTCTATGTGGTGAATATCTCAACATTGTTGCAGAACACTACTGTACAGGTGTCAGATGTTCACAAATTTGACTTTATTGTATCAGGCAAAAGGAATAGCAGCAGAACAAAAACTACACATTCTTAATAATCGTTATTAAAACTACTCCATAAGCTGAAAAAATGCAGCACACCACAGTGTAAGTGCTTTTGGTATGTTTTCCAAATGCTACTCAAGAAGCAGCAATAGCACAGTATCAGTTATAATATATCATGATCTGCACTATTATGAACAAGATCACAAAGGCAGTACACCTCAGTAAAATTTGACTATATGCATGAAATCTGTTTGACTCCAAAGATTAACACACAGTACAATTTTCATGAAACATATCTCTAGTAACTTCACGATTTTCAAAAATAGACTAGGAAGAAATACGGTGAACAGTTGTCTTAAGTACTATGCCTGCCCAAAATAACTAAAGAGGTACATTTGCATGAGCTGGCATAAACGATGTGATCATGGTATAAATGTTATCCTTCCTATATGCCAAACTATAGGCAATCAATCTTTGTTCAGCTATAGAGGACGTGTACATCTACCAATAAATGTAGCTCACTCTCTGTATGGGAAATATAAAATGTGACTCTGGCAGTGCTCTAGTTCACTTTGTCTTCATCTGCAAACTGTGAAGTATCTCAGTGGGCCTTACTGCCTGCAGCATTCCTAACTACCCAATGTTAAAAACAGAGAGAGATGATTAGGGCACATCCAAGTTCCCAACTGGAGAGATTAGGGGAAGACTACACCTTCACCATGTGTATGTCGCACATGAATAGACTATGAGGGTCCATCAGTCCTATATAGTAATTGAGGAATGGGAGACCCAGCTGCAGCCAGAAAGCTCCACAGAACTGTGATGTCTGCATAGGCATCTTTACCTGCCACCATTACATTGATTTGCACCATATGACAAAACAGCAGCTTCAAGATTAGATCAACAAGGTTCAATGTGCCATGAAGGAGCCCTATACCAAGTGAGATATGCCACACCTTCTTACTATATATAACAGCTTACAGTTTGAGGTATTTAACAAATTTTCTCACTCGTATCTTGTAATGTGTCCTTCACTATTATATAAACTGCTGACTGAAAACTTGAACTGAAGAAACATGAAGGCACAGAAAGTCACAGGTAATCCAACAAGCTTTATTCTGAAGCGCTTTTCATCCTGCTCACTGGCAGGACTTCATCAGATAAAAAATACAGTCAAACTGCATTGTTAAATAATGAATAGCCGTTACAATTTAATCAATCATTAATTAACTATCTAAAACGGGTATTGTTCTTTTATTCCACACCTGAGTTGACTATGAAGTATGAAAAAATATCCCGTGTGTAAAACATAATAAATCCCAAGAGGTAACAAGTTGACAGCAATAACAAAAATTGTTGCAATAAAATTTTCTTGCAATAAAAACAATATAATAAACATATACAATAAGTTGCCACACTCCTATATTGCCTTAACTTAAGGGTAAATGGGTAAAGTTGGTAATAACTGGGAAGGTAAACAAAAATAAACCATAATAAGTATTAATTAGTTAATCCTACACATTGGTTCTTAATTGTCCCAGTAGGCTTAAGAATGGCAATAAAAGTAAAAATAACCCTCCTTCTACTTTCAAAAATTTAGATATTAATTTATTGAAACACATTAACTATTATACTTGTACATGTGTGTGTGTACATTAAACCATAGTTCAAAACACTGACCATGTTGTTAACATGACTTCATTGCCTTCAAAGGCAATACGTTTTTATCACCTCAAATTCCTTAATTTGAGAAGGCAAGCAAGTGATACAACTTCATTTAATCCTGGGCTAAAATATGACCCCATACGGAGTTGCCATCATAGTTCAAGCTGTTCTAATAATAATGAAAGGGGGCCACCACGTGTGTCGTCAGTTACTGAATCAATAGCTCTAAACAAAAAAAAAAGAGTGGTGAGGGTGCAAGGATGTATGTTGAGCCAGGGCATTGTCCAAATTTTGATTTCTTATTTTATAAAGGTGCTCATAAACACGTTCTCTCAACCTACGGTCAGTTTTACCGATGTAAAAGGCAGCACAACTTTGACATTGTGCCACGTATACTACCGATTTAGACTGACAGGTGTATTTTGAGTTGGTTCTGTAGACAATGTTCCTGATCACCACATCTTTACCTGGGCTCATGTGTTTACAATAGTTGCACATCTGACACCTGTGCATCACACACTTGTTTAATGCAGGTTTTCTAGCTTCCAACAAGTTTTTCAGGTTTGTTCCTTTCATATATGTGATGCGGGGACCATTCTCAAACTTATCTGAAATACGAAAATTTCTCCTGATCACTTCCCAATTTTTATGTAAAATTAGTTTGATCTCCTTAGCATTACCGCTAAAGGGTGTAATCAGGCTAGTTATGTATTCAAGATTATGACAACTGGAGTTAACTACTTCAGTCTTGACAAGTACTAAGCTTAAGATTGGCCTATATGTACCTTGTTTTTTCTTCCTCACATACGGCATCTCTAAACACATCAGGGTAACCTCTCTTGAGGAACATATCCTTGCTTGCATTCTCAAATTAAGAAATTTGAGGCGGTAAAAAATGTACTGTACAGCTTTGAAGGCAATGAAGTCATGTTGTTAACAACATGGTCAGTGTTTTGAACTATGGTTTAATGTATACACACATGTACACGTATAATAGTTAATGTGTTTCAACGTAGCCTTTAATATCTATGTTTGTAACAGTAAAAGGAGGGTTATTTTTACTTTTATTGCCATTTTTAAGCCTACTGGGACAATTAAGAACCAATATGTAGGATTAATTAATTACTACTTATTATGGTTTCTTTTTATTTATCTTCCCAGTTATTACCAACTTTACCCATTTACCCTTAATTTAAGTCAATATAGGAGTGTGGCAACTTATCGTATAGGTTTATTATATTGTTTTTATTGTAAGAAAATTTTATTGCAATGATCTTTGTTATTGTTGTCAACTTGTTACCTTTTGGGATTTATTATGTTTTACACAAAGGGGATATTGTTTATACTTCATAGTCAGCTCTGGTGTGGAATAAAAGATCAATACCCCTTTTAGATAGTTAATTGATGACTGATTCAATTGTAACGCCCATTCATTATTTAACAATGCAGTTTGACTGTATTTTTTATCTGATGAAGTCCTGCCAGTGAGCAGGATGAAAAGCGCTTCAGAA
>NC_056749.1:503777824-503810324 GCF_019279795.1 Protopterus annectens
GGTGAAAATATCCTGGACCTTGTACTCACCAACATGAGTAGCCACTGTAACACCCCTACAGTATCACCCTCCTTGGTAAGATCAGACCATAACATAATTACTCATGAAGTCACCATCTCCCCTGAGCTCCATCCCTTGTCAGGGTCAAACAAAAAAAAACTTATCCAAAGCTGACTACAATCTCCTGAGAGCACATATAAGCAAATTCACAGTGACTATCCCTTCAAGCTGGAACTAGCACTAATGTCCAAACCTACAGCAAAAAACTATATGAGCACCTACATAGCTGCATGAACTCAGCAATGTCTGACAGGACCAAATCATCTTCCTCTAGGAAGAGTAAACCTGTCTGGTGGACAGCAGCAATAAACAAAATCTATAATAAAAGGAAAAAAAATTGCTGTCCAGGACCAAGGAGGAGCAGGTGCCAAGTTGGAAGCAATCTCTCCTTTATCTGAACAAGCAAATAGGGTCACTGTTGAAATCCTCTAAGGCTAATTTCAAGTCAAATTTGGCCACATCCACTAAGGACAATCACAAAGCCTTCTTCATATATGCCCACAATCTCAAAGATAACACCCAAATCTGCTCTGAACTAGTGGTCAAGAATACCACATACATAAATGTCATAGATCTAGCTAACCTGCTGGCAGACAGGTTCAGTTAAATCACTACTCAGGTTTTTAATGCCCTCTCAAAAGCAAAAAAATAGTCTCCATGGGACCTGACATCACTGGCTGCATCCTACATGAACTCAAGCATAAGCTCTGATTTCCATTAGGCACTCAATTCAACCAAAACCTGAGCACCAGCTTCATCCCAGCCAAACGGAAGATGGCCACCATCCTCCCTCTACACAAAGGTGGAGCATCCACTAACCCAGGCAATTATAGGCCTATCAACCTAACTAGCCTGATCTGCAAAGCCATGGAATGCATCATCATGGACCTTATAAACAAGGACATTGGCAACCTCCAAACACTTGATCCCACTCAATTTGTTTTTTTCAAAGGGATATCATGCCTGTTAAACTTGGTCAACTTATTTGAAACAGACACCAAAGCCATGGACGAGGGGAAGATGGTGCACACCACCTACCTTAACCTAGACAAAGCCTTCAACACTATTACCCACTTGGGCATAATAGATAAACTCTCCCAGCTAGGCATCAACTCCTGTGTTACCAGATGGGTAGCTAACTGGCTCACTGATAGAACCCACTCAGTCAAAATAGGGGAAGCCACCTCTTTCAGTAGACTCGTAGCGAGCAGTGTACCCAAAGGGTCAGTCTTGGGTCCTCTACTGTTTGGGATATACTTTTATGAGGTGCAAGCCAGAACCAGTGGTTTATGGCTGACCAAGTCTGCAGATGACTAAGCTGGGCACTGTCTTAAATTACTCCAGTGATGTGAACATCCTCCAAGAAGGCTTACCCAAAGTAATAACACATGCCAGATGCATGGCCTCAAATTGAATGCCAATAAATGCATCATTATCCCCTTTGGGGAAAATGGCATAGCCACCAATTATCACATTAACAACAATGTACTAAGCATGCAATTAGTTGTGAAGGACATGGGCACCAAGGTTGATAGCCTGGCTTTTGACCACCACACTGCCTCTGTTGTACGTAAGGCTTTCTACATGGACCACCTTGTAAGTAAGGGGATTACATCCAGAAACAAGGAGGTCATAACATCCCTGTCCTACTCCCTTATTAGACCTATTATCAAGTACAATGTCCCCTTTGGAATGTACCTTGCCAAGCAGATGCAGCAGCTGGAGAGATCACAGAGGTTCCTGACCAGGAAAATCCATGGTCTTAAACACCTATCCTGTACAGACAGGCTAAAAGCCCTGTCCCTGTACTCATGGTGTTGCTGCATATCCATAAGTCAAACTCCATTCACTCAACCCACAAGCAAGGCCTCAACCTGGTCTGTGACATTAATAGAACTTGTTGTTGGGATAAATGTGTTTCCCAAAGACTCCCCTATCTGTAGAATAGACTCCCTCTGCATGTCAGGCAGAGTACCTCACTGCCCTCTTTAAGAGGAGCCTGGATGACTGTATGGGAAAGAGAAAATACATTCCTGGGATCCCACCTTTGTCACTACTGGACAGGGGAAACAGGTGCTGACTTCGTGGGAACATGGGCAAAATTCTTGTCTAGGCTTATAATGGCCTCTCTGCCAATAGCTTAGTATCATTATATGAATCAATATATACACATATATATATATATATATATATATGCATGGTTCTACCTCACATAAACGAAACACCACAACACCGACAACGCAATCACCGACACCACATAACCGACAGTACAAAAACACGAAATCCCACATGCCCGACAACGAAATAACCGACGGTACACAAACACGAAACCTCATACACTTCACACACCACAATCAACAACCAAAACACATTCCCCGTCCAAAAACCACATACACAACACAAGCACACCAAAATCCCTACAAACCCACACTAAACCACACATACACAACTACCTACAACCCTGACCCAAACCCTAACCCTAAGGTCCGTCACTACCGCACTTACCTGACCCGCTCCTAACCCTAACTCACTTATCCGCCCCTAACCCAAACACAATCACTACCGCACACTTACCTGACCCGCTCCCTAACCCTAACACACTTATCCCGCCCGAACCCAAACACAATCACTACCGCACACTTACCTGACCCGCTCCCTAACCCTAACTCACTTAACCCACCCCTATCCCCACTTACCTTACTCGCACCCTAACGTCCGTCACTACCGCATACTTACACAGCCTTTTCCCATTTCAGCATCCTCGGCGTCGGTGCTTTCATCCGTCGGGTCGGTCTTCTGCTTGTCGATCTTCTAGGTCCCGTCGCGTCGGTCTTCTGCGCTGTCGATCTTCTGGGGCTCGCGATTTCCCTGTCGATGTTCCGGCGTGTCGTTGAAGTGAGGTAGAACCATATGCATACACATATACACACATGTATGTACATGTGTGTGTGTTTAGTTGTATTACTTATGCTCATAGTGACAACTAAAGCATTGACAAATGTCTGCAAAGTCTTCAGTGACTGAATGTAGCTGGCTCATCAAGTACGGGTTTAGTCCTTGGTGTTGTTTAACAAACCTATTGAGTTCAAGCCCTTCTCTCGATTATAATATGCAAAGTTTTCCTTTTTTCAATCCCCCCTCTTGATTATAATATGCAAGGTTTTCCTTTTTTCAATCTGATGATGATATGGCAGATTTAACTGATACTGTTTGTATTTACTGAGGTATGATAGCAGACTGCAAAGAAAGAGCTTCTGTTTATTTTTATAAAACAAGTACGATACTGATGAGCCTGTCACAGAAATGTGTACATTAAGTATGTAACTCTCCATCACTTGTGCAGCTAAATGGTAGAGTAAAGTAAAGGCCACAGCTGTATTAGCACTGTGCCAGAATCCAGTTTAATGCCACAGGCATACCCCTGACTTCTCAGGGTTTTTCACAGAATGTCCAAATTTTTGTCTCATATTTTTGGCTTATTCTTAATAAAATGTGTGGTTTTCTGGCAAATCAATGAGGATTGAAATAAATAGATAATGTCATACATTTGAGTTTCAGACTTAATTTCCTTCAGAAAATGCATGGTAAGATAAATGTTATTCTAGTTTATAAAATCAATATTTAAAATCTGACCCTATTTTATGGCCTTTATCCCCCAATTAATTTAGGCTTTGTCTAGATTTATTGTGCCGAGGTTGAGAGGTATGGCCACAGGTATTACAATAGTATCCAGTCCATATATAGTGCTATACAGATTTTGTGGGTATGTGTATGTTTAGTTATATCTACATATACACATATGCATCTATGCATGCATTTATCTCTCTCTCTCTCTCTCTGTGTATATATATGTATAAATAAAAATGTAGAACACAGCAAACTAATAAAAAGCAGGTCTTATGTTTTCTTTACGTGAAAAAAACAGGCATCCACTGACTTTGTCTAACTTGACCCTTTCACATGCTTTATTAACTTCAAAAGTTTTATAACCTTGAGAGATTTATAACCACATTCTATAAGTTCCATACTAGTGGTGTCTTAAATGAAAGCTGTGTCTAAGTTTTTATGGCTATTGTACTTGAATGCTTTTCATTGGTAGATATTTAATTGATTGCATTTTAAATATCTGAGATGCTGCTGATTTTTTGTATGGTCTGAAGAAGCAATTTTATCGCAAAAGCACTCAACTGTGTTTGAATAAAAGTCTATTTGGATTTTCCACTGCTCTTTGCCATCTGCTTTTTATTAGTTTGCTGTGGTGCTGTGTTCTACATTTTTGTTCATACTACTTGGTTTGTGGTTGAGCGCAGCTTTATAGTCAGCAGGACCTGCTTTACCATACATAAATATATATATATATATATATATATATATATATATATATATATATATATATATATATATATATATATGAAAACAAAAAACACACATGCATAGCTGCTATATCTGCTATGATCAGATTGTGTACAAATCTACTATAGTGTAATCAAACCCATACAGAGCTTTGATATAAATAGCTCATCACATAAGATTCCCACCATCTGTATTTTTTTTTATTAACATTAACAGTGTAGATTTAATGAATCATATCATATTCCACATAATTGACTTTTTAGTACAGCTATATTATCCTGTGGTGCCCATAACAATTTCTTTGCATAGCCATCAATGGCATCAGTAGTCTTATGTTGGGAACTCATCAATGCAATGCAATATTGTACATAATATAGAATAGTGGAAAGATAGTTATCAGAAAACGTTCACCACAGTTTGTCAAATATGGTAATGTTACATCATTAAATGGGGCTTGTTTACATTTACAGGGTATTCATCTGTACAACTGTTTGTCAGTTTTCAATAAGCGTTTATAAAACACATTAAATATAATTGCATTAACATATATATATATATATATATATATATATAAACACACACACATATATAGAAATATATGTATATGTGCATGCATATATCTATATGTACATGTACTTATGTATAAAAAAAAAAAAATAATATCACAAAGAGGGAATGCAGAAAAGGAGATTAGTAAAGTAGAAGGATTTGGTCTATAAGGTCTAGCATAGGCTATATCACAACATGATGGAACGAGTCCCCAAACTAAGGAGAAACAGGAAAATGTGGAGACATCTGAAGAAGAAATGTGGACATGGGAAAGAGAGAGAGATTTAATATGGTGTAATATCATTATAAAGGAGAAAGCAAAACTAACCAATTTTAAGATAAATATAGACAAAGGAATCTGGACATGGAAAACTCTGCAATACAAAAAAATAAGAAGACAAAGAGGAAAAGGAGATTAGTAATGGAGAAGTCAAAGAAATAAAAACAGGTTATGGAGTATCTGCAAAGTAAAGGATTCATGTTAGAAAATGTAATTCAGAAAGCACCACAACAGGATAGAGCAAAAGACATCCAAGTTAAGAGGAAACCAGTGGAACAGGAAGCAATTGGTCAGATGCCATATGAAAATATTTTAGAGCCTTCCACATGAAACTAGTATAAACGTTCACTTGAAGCTGGACAGCAAGGGAAAGAACAAGCAACTGTGGAAACTCTGACAATGCTTGAAGAGTGATAGGTCAGTGAGTTCCCTTATGACAGAGCAACAGATGGCACAGGGTGAAATTAAAGAGAATGTGCCCACAGGATGATGCTATATAACTTTCTATAGAATGCCCACAGGAAATAGAAACAAATGTGCCCTCAGTTTAGAAGAAAATGAGCCAAGAGAAGAGTTGCTTGATTTAATAGAGATAGACATAAGATCAATGAAAGAAATAGACTGCAGAAGGTCAACAAAACTCAAGAACTCAGTTTGATAAAACAAAGGAACACATTAATTAGGACTGCCCATGTAGATCCATACAATATAAAAGAAGTAAACATGATATTTTATTGTGCATCTAAATTAATAACTAATAAAGTTCTACCACAAGAACACAGGGTAGTGAGGGAAAGAAAGGGGAATATTGAATACCATCATGAAAGTATTGAATAGAGAAAACTCTAAATCATTTAAAATAAGAAATGTCACTGCTAGAAGAGTATAGAAGAGGGAAATGATCAACAAAAATAGATGTATAAAGATAGATATGATAAAAGCAATGCCCAGTATTAGAACTGATCATGATCTATCATGCACTACCGCAAAAAACTTGTCCATGTGCTCTTTTGTAAAAAGGGACTGCTTGCTTATAGTAGGGTGGAGAAGTGCGAGTCACAGCTTTGCAAGGATGTATAAATTCTGGTTTAGTTCTTCTACAGAGGTTGTTTTAACATTAAATGAAGAAAGTAAAAACAGTGCATTACATAAATAAAACACACAAACGCAGCATTCACATACCACAAAGATTGAGGAGAGGTAGAAATGAGCTATACAAGGAATTTTTGGAATATGTATGGTAATTTTATCTGAATAAGTCACTGTTGTGATCATCACATTGTTGCATGAAAACTGCTTACTGGACAAAGTTTACAGATTATATAAAAAAAAGTGTTCAGTGTGGTACAACAGGTAGCATTCTTAACTTCAGTGTAGGACAGTGAACTGTGTGAGGAATTCACTTACTGGGCTCACCATTAGGTCTTATGCAGGGCATGTGCTAACTTATTGTGGGAAATACATTCATCTGTATGTAAGCATAACACATCAAGATAGCCATAAAACTGACGATGGATGCATATATGGCATACCATATTCATAACATGACTATTTAGCTGAGATCAGCATGGTATAAATGCAATTTGAGTTGAAATTGTGCCAACAGGAATGGATAGGGTTAGGAAATTGGCTGTGTATCTACACTGTGGATATCTTTCAAATGTATCTTTATATTTTAACACTTTTTATCCATAACAGATATTTGTGATAATTTAATTATGTTATTACTTCATGTCTGCTAAGATTTTCCTTTGTTTTTGCTTCTTGTCTCCTAAAAGGTAAAGAAGTGTGTGACAATATGAGGTACTGCCAGCTATGCCGGGAGATGTACGGCAGATAGAGTTTAGTAAATAATTGTATGTCATTTGTGTATCAAACTGATTTGTGCAGATGCTTGTGTTTAAAAATGTATTGGTGAAATTGCTTGTGTTAAAATGTATCAGCAGTGTTTCCTGCTGGAAAGAAAGCAGATGTACATGTATTATTGTAACTGAATTAATTGTATGTTTTGACATAGGTTACTGTAAGCGAACAGGTTAATCTCAAACTTCAAAAACAGAAAGCAAATTAAACTACTGGGCATAGGGCATTAAGATGGTATCTCTCAGTTTTGAATGAAGCCAGAGATGGAATGTCTGTATGAATTATGGCTTATTAGCTCCTGTAGGAAGAAGGGAAGTGTTTTATGACTTTCAGCAGCTGCATCAGATCTGAGCAATGCTCTTGTGTGTATTATTGACATGTAGGTGCTAAAATCTTGGCAGCTTCTCATGTTGGTGTTATTGCGAGAACCAGAAGTCAGATGACCAGCTGTATGAGACATCATTCTGTACAGAAAAAAAAATGTGTTAATATTAGAAGAGATTGAAGTCTCAGGAGCAGTCTGTTTTTGGAACCTGACAAAGGAGAAAGATCACTCACCCACTTCATCTTATCTTGCACTAGTAAGTGACCAGGGATAATAATTCTCTCAATCAGTTAGGAAAACATACTGAGAATAGTTAAGTATTGTTTTTTTGTAACTGTGTGAATCCTTCCAGCCGTGTTATTTTTAAAACACCCTGTGGATGACACTCTGGTGTTTACTGTAACTAGATATTTAATATTTCTTGTTCTTTTATTTATTATTAAATGTATTTAATTTTTTCATTGTAACTGGTCCTTTTAGAGAAATATTTTGACCTTAGAGAGTATTTGCATATATTTGTTGACAGCTCTGGCCACTCCTAAAAGCCTTACTGCTTGGTGAACATTACCATTGATATCAGTATCGACTTTACTCAATATAATTGAGTAGCCTTGCAAGAACCTTAGGTAGCTGGCTTTGTAGTGCCTGGTGAAAGTGATAACTGCCTTATAGTCTGGGCAGGATAGGGCACAGTGGGTAGATCTGTGCCAGCCTTTCCCGGGTGTGTGTATGCAAAAACGAAATCTCACCACATGTGTGTGTGTGTCAGCTACTTGGAGCAAGGACTCAAATATATGGTTTTACAAATAGAGCAGTGGAGGACTTGGTTTGGGCATTTGGCTGAGGACTTAACTCTGCAGCTGAAACAGTCAGGAGACTTACTGGGGACCTGGGGTGAGACAGAGCGAATCCCAAACCCTGGGCTGAGGGTGTTCCCTGTGTGCTCTTAAGGGAAATTGGGCCTGATGCAGAGAGGTCTACATCTGGAAATACTGAGTGTATCCACTTGTATTTAAAGTGAACTTCCCTCTCCACTGTCAGTGGTGAGGATCAAGACTCCTTGATTACTGGCCCAGAATGGGGAAATCACAAAGTGTACAAGAACATAAACTCAATGGTCACCCTAATGTGTCACCTGGAGGAGCAGAGACACAAGTGGAGCCAGAACAGCATCAATCTATATGATTAAGTAAATTTAAGGCAGATCAAGAGAGTCACGCAGTTTGAAATCTTATAACTTTTGGCTACCATTCATCAACATTAGTTGCAAAAGAACATGTACATCCCATTCATGCAACAATATTGGTGAAAAATATTACCTCCTGTTTTCTCTATGCTGTATTAAGTCAACTGAAAGAATGCATATATATTCAATTTATTACGCGTCTCACTGACCTTGTATTGCTGCACATATGCATATGCTTTGTCTTATTTACAAAGCCTAATTGATAACCTCGTTCCATTTAGTAATACACACCAATTGCAAGACTTGTGTTTATTGCATATTTGTTGTTACTTCTTGTCTTCATGGTTTCTGCTTAATGCTTGACTTTATGTGTAGGTCAATAGTCAAAGTGTTTTGGTACTTTCTGTGGCTACCACATCACCCACTGTACAGACTATGTACATACAATTGCTGCACAGTGGTTAACTCTATATTTCAGATCCGCCATGGTAAATGGTGTAGCTGTTAATTGTCATTTTGCCACATGGGGTACCTTAAATACTGTACTACAGATCACGGTTCCACATAGTATATGCCAGAATGCCACAATATCTCCTGAATTGCCATAACTGGATTGTGATGCTGTGTGTTGGAGACTGTGTATTTTATCCAAAGCAGTTGCATTACGTTGGAAGTTAAGGTATGTCAGCACACCTAATATGCCTAATATACCCAATATGTGTCAGTCTGCGAGAAGATATAGTTACTTGAATTTTTGGTTAAAGCTTTGCCTGTGCCAGCAGATAATGTGTATATACTGAAATATGCCATTAGCACAGTTCACACCAAAAGCATACAGATTCATGCAGAGTTTTACCCTAAGATAACACTGCCGATGCATATTGTATCACTGTTACTGATGTTAACAGCTCTCACCAGTTTGTAGTACTGCTTCACACAGATGTGATTGTGATTCAGATCAACTGTTACCAAGTGCTGCCAGGAAAGTGTCTGGCATTAACACCAGTTAGTGATCTGATAGAATACATCATATCATGATGGCAATCAAATTGTTGAAAGGCATACCAGAGTGCAACTGTGTGGCATGTGTGCATTGCTACTCACTGGAGATCTCTCCTGAAAATGAAAATTCCTAGATTGTACTTTTATTGTGTGTGTGGAAACATCTGTGCCATTGCTAATGTACTGTAAGTGGCATTAGCAGACCTCACCACCTCACTTGCTTTGGGAGTGAACTTAATGACTGACTAAATCCCTGATGGCCTCAATCAACATATGTTAACCCCCAACTTGACTATATGACCACCCTTGCCTTTTCTGGTACACATTTGTCCTGCCTTCACATTTGTACAGTGCCAATGTTTAATGTATGTATATTTGATTGGTTTATTTCAAAGCAACAAAAGACTGCATTACTGAAAATGAAATCACCAAGACAACATTGCCGTAACCTGACTTTCGTAAACAACCAGAATATCAAAGGATTTCACAAGCTAAGTATATAGCCAGCCACTATCTAGCAATGAAACATCACACTACCTCAATCCCCCCACCAAATACACACACCCTAACTAAATATAACAACTCCAGGATTGCACTACAGTGGCGTAAATGGAACATTTCCCCTTGTTGGCCACCTGGTTACGTACCCTGTTAAATCCTTCTGCATTCTGACCATTCGTGAAAGTCAGGTTTTGGCAATGTCATCTCAGTGATGTCATCAGTAACATGGTATTCTGTTGTTTTGAAGTAGACTCATATTTGATACATGTGTTGCCTACCTCAGCTTTCCACTATTAGTCAATCTGTCCATATCTGCTCTACATGTTTTTTTGCATGTGGGTCATTGCATTGTGGTTGTGGGACAGTACTACAGTTTTGTTAGGATATTTTTACAATAATTTGTTATTCATTCATGATTCGTTTGTGAGATGTTGCTGAATTTGTTTGAAACCATCCTGTCATAAGCATTCAGTAAGTAACATCTCTGTATGCCTTTCATAGGTACTGTGATATACAGTTATGAATGATAATGTTGTGGGTATTGTTGCATTACACTGTAATGCATACTGGTAATGGAACTTTAATTTCACTTGATGCTGATTTCTCCAGTATTTATTAATCATTTTCCAGAGACTGCAAGAAGTCAGTCCCCTTGCAGATGGACAACAATGGAAATTACATTTCAGACAACAGCCTGAGGAGTTAAATTCAAATGAGGAGGATGCAGCTGCAGCAGACAATGAACTAGGACTGTGACATACTATCATACCAGAAGACCAGTGATGCTGTGCTCCACCCCAGAGGACAACATGAGGGAGCAGATGTGTGGGGTTGTTACTGATGTCTTCCAGATGCAAATGCAGACAATGATGGGGGACGTCTTCCACAATGTGACACATACCATTAGTGGGACATTGCCATGGAGATCATGATGTGGATGTTGGATTGTGACTGGTTGTGTACAAGTGCCATTGTGGAATATGTACAAGACATAAGGACTGCATGTAACATGATTTCTTCAGATGTATACCAGACATCCACGTGATAGTGACTACAGTAACTCAAGACAAGTATAGTTTTTGTGTTTCTTCCGTCTTACATAGCTTGTATGAGATATCCATTTAGGTTAGGATTTTGCTCATCATGGCACATATTTGTGTAAACTATTCCATATGGCAGTTGTGCTTTCCCTGTAATTTACCAGATTACATGCCACATGTTATTTTTCAATTTCCTTTGACATGTTACCATTTGCTATACTTTTCAGATACCTCTTAATGCCCATGACATGGTAACCTTGTCCTATGCAGGACATTTCACAGTGTCACTAAGATACAACACTTAGATGTCTGCCAGGCAACAGATTCTCATTTGGAAACATCTTCCTTGGCATTACATATCGCAGACATGTCCAATGTGCTGAGGAATACTAAGGTGACTCATTATATAAAATAACACATCTGAATCACAATCAAAATCAGAGTGAGATCCTCCACTAGGAAACTTAAGCAGTTACCCAAGGCCTGTGTTGGCTGGGGATGGTATGTCTTCCCTAAAAAAAAAATTAAAAATTTCCTAAAAATAACAATATAAAACCTTTTAAAAAATACCATCCTTCACCACCCAGTACCAGCATTAGGACCATGCAGGAGACTTAACACAATACTGCAAGTCCCAGGAATGCCAGAGTTAGGATGACTTCCATAACACAAGCCCCATTAGAAAACAACATTAGATGTAAGTATTATATTCATATGATATTGGATTTGGAGCAAACAGAGCCCTGAGTGCACAGATACAGAGCAGCAGCCCAGCCCCATACCTCTCAACACAAGAAGAACGTGTGTACATAGCAGCATCTAGGTGCAATCAAAGCCATAAGTAGATACATAGCTCTCCACACCTTAGCAAAAGGGTGTTTGTGTGTGTGTGTGTGTGTGTGTGTGTGTGTGTGTGTGTGTGTGTGTGTGTGTGTGTGTGTGTGATGCCCCAGCTAGAGGCACTGTTTAAGTCACTTTGCTAAGAGTCAAACCCTGGTATTAATTATTGGAAAGCAAGTGCCTTAAGCCTCCTCAGCAAATGCCACCTCTCCTTTAATTTTATATATATTTGTTTCTTTTTGTAAGTCACTGAGAATTGCAGTTTGTTAAATGTCAGTCACAAAGTTTCATAGTCCTGTTGCTCAGTGTCAGGGGGAGAAACAGGTAGCATAATTGCATTTGGTGCAGAAGGTTGTGGGTTCTCTACCCACACCAGGTAAATTGATTGCAGACACCAATTTTTTTATTTTTTTTATGTAACATAGGCAATTTATTCTTCATGAGCAGCAGACACCGAATCTGTAGATTAAGTACTGAAATGTTTGCCTATAGCAACATGTTCATTAATTACAGTTCTGTTTAATGTGGAATTATTTAGAACACTTTTACTTCTGAAGAGATTGTGCATATTGACTGATAGTGGGTGACAGTAATGAGAGCAGTTTAAATGGACTTTTTTGGTTTAAGTACTCTGAAATGGGAGTTCTCATTATTGCTTCATACATTTTGTTTCACTGCTTACTGGAAAGTGTTAAAAGCTACAAATTAAAAACACATGCTAACAAGCGGTGCTGTATTAAACAAGGAATATGATTTCATGCAATCAAGAAGGTAAATTAAAGAAAACGTGGATTTATGCATGGCTCTAAAAATGTGTGCAGGGGGCCCATGGCTTGAAAACAGCTCAAAAGTATGCTTAATCTATCACTGGCCTAATGCATTTTCTAGGAATGTGAGCTTCAATGCAGTTTCATTGAAAGTGATTTTCAAGGGTACAGATGTTTACTGTTGCTCATGCTAAGACTGTTATCATTGTGAGACTGAGTAGTTTTTTTTATCAAATGGCTATCAGTGTTTGTGCAATAACATTTGATATAAAAGTTTTAAATTGAATCCAAATATGTGATCATTGTAGAAGTAAGGCAGAAAGGTTCAAACATTATTTATTGTAAATGGTGAGAGATGACCAAGTTATGGGACATTAGAATGGCTGGGGTGAGGGGGCATGGTTCATTAGGCTAAGGCCCAGTTTGACCATGATCCAGATCTGATCACAATTTGCAGAAAATTGCTAACTGATTTTGCTGGACCTATGGAGAGGCAATGCTGTTAGGGTGCGGCATGTGACTTCTTTTCAGCATACTATATAGGATGCTCTGCACAGATGCAGTTCCCCATCAGATAGTAGTGTCATATAATGATATGCACCTGCATTACATGACAATGGTTCACAAAGTTTTTCTTCCCTTTTCTTCAGTGAGTCACTTTATTTTATCTCATGCACATCAGGGACAAGTGGTACTAGTGTGATAGTTGTACTAATATGTAAAAAAAGTGCCACACATTATGCATGTGCAACTGATCACCCTTGTGCTTGCATGAATAATGTTGACCCTATCTATTTCATCCCACAATTGTTGTGTTTCTCCACAGACTGCATTGTCCACAATTCATAGCATTCAGCACTTATCTTCCCATGACTCTATGCCTTTGGAGTCCCACTGGTCATTCCTGCTTTACAACTCTACAATTTTTCTTTAGAGTTGCACACATCATCCTGCTTGTGTAGTCTTAGATGGCTCAGCACATGCTGATACTGCATACATTACACAGGAGTTGTACTACACCACTATGGCACAATACTTCTTTCTGCATTTGCAGATTTCCCTTACCATGCATGTGCAGGATTGTTGTGTCACATATCTACAGGAATGACATCTCTTTCCATGGGTTTGCATATGACAGTATAACACTGATTTTAAGAAAAGTAGATGCACTGTTTGTGGCATATTCACTTTTGTTGTAAAGTATGGCATTGAGTTTATCATTTGCACAAAATTGTGCCATACATGTAGCTAGGAATCCATTTCACAAACTGTGACAAACTCTGGCATTACTCACAGTGCTTAGCTTTTAGTCAGCACTTTAGCCATTACTGTACACATTACCACATGAATTTGCAGTACTCATCTGCAGACATCATATTACTTACAATCTGTAGGCCTTGTAAGAATGTTCCACTATGACTCATGAATTAGAGCTATTTGAAACTAGTTCCATTCCAACATCCACATCTTTGCTTACACATATGGTACCGGTGGATAGAGCATGTGTGCATTCATGTGAGATGTATAACTGCACATAATGGCTATAGTTGCACAGTAAGTTTACAGAGGCACTTTGCTGAAGCAGTATCTCAATTTTCCATAGGTAGCTGATATTATATGCACTGGCAATTTAACAGTATTATGCACATGGCACAGGTGACATTATCTATCTTGCATGTACATAGTCCTGTCTATGGTGTCATACATGGCACATCATGTTATTGATAAGCAGTTGCTGCAGAAAGCAGACATTACCATGTACTGCACAGAATGATACTAGTAAACATTTTGCATGTTTTACTGGTATAAGTAACTGTAGCATATCAAGGATGGCCAATGTGTACAAGTGTGTTGTACATTCAGCAGGCACAATTAGTGCCCACATAATTTGTGTGTCATTTGATTGTAATATCCTGTGTTTATGCAGTGATGACCCAAATGTAGAAAGAATATTTTGCTCTTATCTCAACAGAATACAAGTATACATATATATTAGTAATTTTCAGGGTTACAGTGTGACTAAGTGGACAGATTCGGACTCCCAACTGCAGGGTTGATGGTTCCTCCTACCTTATGTCCTTGTGATCCTATGAGACTTGCAGCCTGTACCATTTATATACAAGTCCAGAGCTGCAAAGCCAAGGCATGTGCACAGTTATACAGATGAGTATCTGTGCTGAGAATTCTTTTTGGACAGGTATTGCCCCGCATACCATGCTACTCACTCGATCTCCCAGTAAGGTGTTCACCCCACAGTGATGATGTGTACTTTGGTACATTACTTTATCAACATTAGCATGGTGGGCCATATGCAGGTTGTGCCTCTCATCCCCGTTTTATTAGTTTCCCATTCAACTTCTTCCTATGCTGTATGCATGTTGAAAAAGGAATGGAATATTGCACACAGACATTATTGTAATACACAGCCAAAATATTTAGTGAACCAACAAATAAATGCAATATGCACAAATGTGGTGATATCTCATGTCAGAGTACCCTTATAAGAAACTTAGTGAGGGTCCCTCATTGACCGAGAAGGCCAATTATAGAGGACTATGAGGTACAAAAATCACAAAAACAGAACAGTTTTAGCAATGGGATTCCAGAATTTAAGCAAATGAAAATTGATGGACTATCACATTTAATGCAGAGATGAAAGAGACACAATTAAAGCAGGGTAAATAAAAAAAAAAAGACGGCGCATACTTTCATAATCAAAGTTTGCCTTACGTTAATCTATATTTTTGGTATCATAAAACTTATCTGATAATCTACCTGACTTAAGAATATTAACTCCAAAGTCATGTACAAAGAGGCTGCAAAATAATCATGAACTGTCCTATCTGTATGTGAATAATGTAATATAGAGAGAGTGGGACCTATAGGGTAAGACAAGGCCCATAAAGAGAACAGATGTTTTGAAAATTCCAATTAAATACAGGTCTCTCTTCATTCATGGTTAATGGAAGGTTGAGAGGACTACACCCTCCAGAAAATCCTCATTCAGCTTCCTCTCTTTTTCCTTCACCTCCCCACAATGGAAAGCTATGTTAATATTTTATAATTGATATATATATATATATATATATATATATATATATATATATATATATATGGGTTCCATTTAGATGCTCAAAAGTCCTTTTAAGCGAATACGAAAAGAGCGACAAGTATTGCGCGAACCACGGAAATGCCGAATGTCCAAAACCACAAAATTCAAAATGTCGAAGTGTCATGGTTGGCCCGTCTGCTGTAAATCTCCATAAGGTAAGTGTGCAATAGTTACAGACCTTAGGGTTAGAGTGCAGATTAAGGTAGGTGCATAGATAGGTAATGTATGTAAGGTTTAGTGTAGGGTTAGAATTAGGGTTTTGTTAAATGTATGTGTGTGTATTATTTATTTTGTTTTGGTATATCGCTGTAGGGTAAGAGTGTGATAGTTACGGACCTTAGGGTTAGGGTGCAGGTTAAGGTAAGTGCATATATAGTAATGTATGTAAGGGTTAGTGTAGGGTTAGAAGTAGGGTTTTGGTGCTTTACTTTAGGGTTAGAAGTAGGGTTTTGGTTAGTGTATGTATGTGGATTATTTTGTTTGGGTAGGCAGTATGTAGTGGGAGGTGGAGTTGCCCGACTGTGGGGATTCGACTTTTTGAATTTTGCGGTTTAGTGTGTTCATAATATTCGCGGTTCACGCAATACGTCTCAGTGTTTTCGTATTTGCTTAACAGGATTTTCGCTAATATAATATAGACCTTATATATATATATATATATATATATATATATATATATATATATATATATATATATACACACACATACACACACACACAGAGATATATACACACATGAATAACAAACACAAAATTACCCTCCTATCAAATAACCTCATAATAGCAAATGGTGAATAGGCAACTATAAAAGGGTGTTTTAGCTCTACATTTTCGTTCTTTTCTGTTTCAACCTTAGTATGATCCCTGCTCTCAGTTTTGCTTTCCTCTGAATACCTTGAGTACAGTGTTGCTATATTCAGCAACTGCTGCAGACAATTAACTCCACCATAAAAATGATGTCACAACAGCATTGTGACCCTTTTCAGTTACTGATCTAACTATACTTAAATTCCAATGAGTCATCAGTGCTTACTACATGCAAAATTAATGATCTGCATTTTCTATTGCATCATTCCAAGCCTCTCATTCTGCTGCTTAAGCACTTTCTTATGTAAGTCAATGATGTCTAACACCATATCAGCTTGTATTGTATCAAATTTTATGTAATATCTGCTTGGAGGTTTTCTGTCTGGAACACTGCCCAAAATGGAGTGTGCACAGTCAGATGAACCCAGTCATCAAATCAAAAAATGAACTGGTTCCAATGAACAGTTAAAGAAATAAGGTATAAGAAAAGGTGCTGATGGCCCTTTTTACCCCACCATCATAAATACACACTTGTAACATTTCTCTTACCCCTTTCTAACTTTTTGGGTATCTGTGTCACTCTATGCCCTTCAGAAATGAACTAAACACACTTATTCCACACATGGTATCAACCACTTTGTGGTAGAATAAGACACAGGTTGTTTTTTTTTTTGTTCTTCTTCTGTGCAGAATCAACATTTCCTCCCTGTGTTTGCATGGGGTTCCTCCCACATTCCAAATACATGCAATAGGTGGATTGGGCATTCTAAATTGGCCATAGATGTGGTTGTGGTGTGGAAGAACTACTTTGTCAAGGCTAGCCACCCAGAAGTGTAAACCCTAGCTCTAGAGGATTGTCACTGTTGAAGTGACAACCCGACCCCATGTGCAAATATGGGAAAAAAGGGGTTGTGGATGGATGGATTTTTTTTTTTTTTTTTAAGTCTTTATTCAAACATGGAAAAGCACAGTAGTCATGAAAATGTTTTTCAGAGGAGAGGAATATATAATCAAAGGTAAACCTGATAATTTAATTTGGAGAATTACAGGCAAGAAACTTTTAGGTTAAGAAGACGCTTGCGGCTTATCATATTTAAAGAAATTATTCCTAGAAGCATACAGTTTGTCTTTATCTTAACAGACATGGATAAGATGACCTTCTGATCTGTCTAATGACCTTAACATGGAAGTGCAACAGCAGCTCAATTGCTACTTTAACTCATTCACTTGTAAGTTCATATTAGACTGTTGATCCAGTGAATCAGTTGCATACTAGTCAACAATCACACCAGATTATCAGCACATGAATTAATATTAGACTGCAAACAAGTTTCAACCCCTTTCCATAAGGTTCTGAAGGGACAGACCAGCACTGTATTTAAGAATGCCTATTCAGTTATGCAGGCTACTCTGGGTTATGGAGCTACTATGCTTTTCATCTAAGGGAATACTTTGACACTCTGTAGGCAATGCAGAGTTCTCTGAATAGTTGAGTGAAAGTGCTTTAAGGCAGTCACTGTAACTCATGAAGGGCATGTTTTTTGATAAGGAAACACTGACATCTCTTGAGCTAGGTCATATGCCTAACCAAGTACATACCAAAAGGCACATTACATTCTATTATTGGTCCAATAGCAGACAAAAGGGGGACACTGTCTTATTTTTCTCTAGAAGATATGGTGAACAGTCCAGTTTTGTTAAAGAATTTCCACAAAACAGTAGTCACATGGTAGTCAAACAATAGCTGAACGTCAATGAAGTGCCCAAGTCCCTAATGCCAAAGTTGATTTTATAAACCTTAAGATGATGTACTAAATTCTGTAAATGCTGTCACAAAGTTAAATATGGTACATCTTGGAATAAAAATTCCCAGATACATTGAATCATTTTAATATCCTTATTACAAATTCCAGAAGGCTTCATTAAGGATTCAAAAACTGTGTAAGAGCAGTAGTACTGGCTATAGCAGCAACCATAGGTAAACAGTGAAGAAAGGTTTACAGACAGTGCTGAAAACTAATAATGGGAGCAGCTTGACACCATACTAACTGCATGCATTACAAGCAGTTTTGAAACAAAGGGAGGTTTGACTTGATCAGTAACTGGCCAAGATTGTACAACAGCACACTGACTCATTCTGTTTAAAGCCCTGATAAAAATGGATATGAAGGAGATCATCAATTTGTAACTCACAGTAAGGGCAGAAAGGGGAAGTGTAGAGTTAAATTTATTTAGAATAGTAGGTGTGAGATATGCATTATTGATAATCATAAGTTGTGTATAGCTGAGTTTTTAAAAGGAATCATGCCTGAAGTTACTTGTATAGCTTATTTGGTTTATTGAAATTGCTGGGTTCAAAGTGGTCCAATATTTTGAGAAAAGAATTTAGTTCTGATACCAGAGTGATATAAATAACTTATAAGTACTTAAAATAATTTTCTTTTTCATTAACATTAAATTCCAGAGAGTCTTTGAAGCAGTTTTGTCTTTATCGTGTAGGCTAGGGTTGGATAAGACTCTAGAACATAGTTATCCAATTTATTTCAATATGATGGTAGAAACTCTTTGGAAGATTTAGTGCAGATCTCAACCCAGATGCAAAGTCCTGGAGGGAGTAGAAATCAAAAATCCATTTCTCCATTTAGAAGAGAAATTATTCAGATTTAACACTGACTTAAGTTTTAAATTGGGGTTGAGGTGTACAGGTTGTAGAGTTACAAAAGCAGTGGATAAGCTGGTAGGCTTAATGAGTCAGCGTTTTTGCAAGTTAATGATGTTGTTCTTTATTGAAGTATGAAGTTCAACACATTTCAGACTCTATTAAGAAAGGGGAGAGCCTTGGGACTAAAAGTAAGATATTTAGATAATTATGGTATAATTCTATCGAGTAAGGAGACCAGGAATTCCCTTTAGAACCATAATCAGCTATTTGTATTAATCTGCTACTATTAAAGTCACAGTATAATCTAAAATCAAGAAGATTTAAAACCCCTTTATCTCTAGGATTCATCAATATTTGGTAAGAAATTCTATCTTAGGAGCCCAAATGAATTTGGCAAGAGTAGATTGTAGTTTAATAAAGAATTTATTATGCACGAATACCTGAGAAGCCATGAAAAAAAAAAAAAATATATATATATATATATATATATATATATATATATATATATATATATATAGATAGATATAGTAGTCTAGGTAAGATATGCATCTTAACAATTGCCACTTTAGATAGAAAATGTAGGTTAAGTGTATTCCATCTACTACAATCTTGTATATTTTGCTAGAGATTCATATTATTTTGGTGTACTGTTTTAGTGTCTTGATAGGAAATACCTAAATATTTTATGGAATGTTTTATTTTGATTTCAGTTGATTCAGGGTATAAAGAGAACAAGTGTGATGAGTTTAGAGGAAAAATTGTTCATTTGTCTAGGTTAAGTTTATAAATGGAAAAGTTCTAGAAGGTTTCGACTGAATTCAATAATTTAGGTGTGTCAGAATTTGGAAGAGTAAAATAAAGATTTAAGTCATCCACGAAGGCTAATAAGGCGATTCTAGTGGGTCTACTTTATGTGCTCGAAGTCCGAGAATATTGAATACGATATTCCAGACACGAGTACACTGAAAGCACAAAACATCGAAAATGTAAACAGAAATCTCCGTAGGTGGAGATTTCCATTTACTTCAACTTAGTGCAATCTCTGAGTTGGTATATTTAAGTAGCGGGGGGTGTGGGGGCTGCAGGGGGGGGGTTTGCCCCCTGTCTATACTAGTTTAAATTCTTTTATTTTGTTCAATTTTTTTTTAGGACTTCAATTGTTTAATAGTTCGATGCATATGGTTCGATCCATATGCATTCTAGCTATTAAGTTTTCAAGGTCCTAAAGTAGACCAGATTCTAGTAGTATAAATTACATTAAGTAGTGAAAAGTTATCTGACTGATTAGTAAAAATAAAGGTTCAATATATTGGTTGTAGAGGTATGGGAATAAGTAGCACCCTTGTCTCATTCCATTCTTAATAGCAATCCTGTTAAAGGACATATTATTTATGTAAAGGGAGGTACAAGTCTTAGTATAGGCTGTTTTAATTTGAATAAATCTGGTGGATAGTCCAAAATAGGGTAGCACTGAAAGCATAACATCTAGATTAAGTCTGTCAAAGGGTTTATAGGCATCGATAACTAGTGCAAATATAGGATAACTATTTTGTTGATAAAGATGTATTAATGTATAATTCTTTCAGATCATCTTCCAGCATTGAGTTAATCTCTTCCATAATGTCCTCTCTCATTAGTAAATTATGGTTTAGAGTCTAGTTATATGCCTTACACCAAAAAGTATGATGTAGATCCAATTTATAGAAAGAGTAATTTTTGAGTGGTCAGAGAAGAACCTGGGCGCAGTGTAATTGTCTACATTCAAGAAGAATCAAGAGATTTAAAATAAAGTAGATTCTAGGCCACACTTTATGACATTGTGAGGAAAATGTGAACTTTTCTTTTGGTTGTTTCTTATTTTGGCACTTATAAGATTCACAGAAAAAGTCATTATTTTAGGTCTAAGATTGTTGTAGTGGATTGGGTATTATATGGTTTGTTTGGGCTTGTTTTATCTAATAAAAGGTCTTGGTAGGAATTCCACTCTCCTCCTAAAATTAAATTCAGATTTTGGAAGCCAGATAACTTACATAAGATCACAAAAAGATCTTGCTGATTAATACAAGTGGCATAGAGATTTAGTATTAAGATGGGTCTATCTACATAAGGACACCTGCAAGTTACCCAACACCAGCTACCTTCTGGGTTAGTGACGTATTGTAATACATTGTCAAGATCTTGCTGATTAATACAAGTGGCATAGAGATTTAGTATTAAGATGGGTCTATCTACAAAAGGACACCTGCAAGTTACCCAACACCAGCTACCTTCTGGGTTAGTGACGTATTGTAATACATTGTCTTGGAAAGATTTTTTTTTAAATTATAGCTATCCCAGTATTAATTGTTTCTTTAACGGATGCAAACTTATCCATTTTTGCCCTTCTAGTGGGATTATTGTTCATTCAACATATAGGTTTTTTAACTAATATTATATTTGCTTTTGATTTAAATGCAAGATTAAAGAAACTTTTTTTTGTCCAATTGAATCCTCTCTGCATTCCATGAGTCAATCCCCCACATTTTATGTTATAAATAAAGGTAAGCCTATAGCAAGAAGTTTAGAATTGCTATGATCCGAAGTAGGGCTCATCAATTTCAAAACTGGTAAATAGCACTTTCCTCTTCCTGTCTTAATGCAGTGCCTAAACACTAACTTACCATGCCCAGAAGCAAGGGGAAAAAAGAATGTATCATCATCCAAAAAGGTATATCATAATATTTTAGAGTTGTCTCTAATATAAAATCCTTCTAGAGCAGACTTTCCCCTATTAAAACATAAATTAAGCAGAAAAAACATAGCATAACTTACCTAACCACACTAATAACTTCATACCCAGCCCCATATGTTAGTTAAATTAGAAATCAGGAAGCATAGAGCTAAAATATTTGAAAAGTTTAGGAGATTTAAACTTCCTGTAAGCTTTGAATGATTAGATAAATAATAAAATGAAGTTTTAGCAAGGTACAATCACAACATAAGATAGTCTCTGTAAAAGATGTATATCCTGCCAACAAGTACTATTTAAGTTTGAGTGGAAGCTTAGATTTCAGGAACATAAGTATAGGGTGGTATTACTTTTGGGGACATGTAGGATTCAACAAAGGGATGGATATTTCAAAGATCTGTAGGCAAGGCAGAGATTCTCTCTAAACAGACTGTAGGAAAGAGAACAGTATGGAAACACTAATGTGGTCAAGATAACTTAAGAGGAAATGACTGACTTTTTTGTTGAGGAATTCTGCTTTCTCTCAAGCTGGGACATATGCCTTCCCTAACGAGATACATATGGAAGGGCGAGCACTATTTTCTATTACTGGTCATATATTGGAGGAGAAGGGGGGTGATGACTTCCTTGGATTTAGAAAACAGGCCCCGCGTAATTAGTCCTGGTATATAAAAGGATTTCTTAACAGTGGTCAGACGGTGGTCAAAGGATAATGTATTGTCAATGAAGTTGCCCAAGTCCCCAAACAAAACATCAGTTAGGGAGGGTCATTGCCCATGTGATAAGACCAGTAGTGCATGTTTGCCAAATGACATAATACTGCAATCATTTGTCATTTCTTTTGAGGCCATAGTCCAAGCATCCCTTGTAAGCATGCCTTAGGCCAACCTGGAGAATATGTACATCCTCTGGGGAATACATGACCCCTCTGAGTGTGCAGTCATCAGAAAACATGGTCAGCCACAGGCCTTTGGCATTTGTTTTAATGGCAAAGAAGCAGATTCCAGATAATAGTGGTCATAGGACCAATCCATGGGTGCACCTCTGTTGTCTTTTTTTAGTTGAATGTGTACCTGCAACACTAACAAAGTAGGTTCTGTCATTGAGCCAGTTTGCTATCCAGTTGTTAATATTTGGTTTGTATTTAAAGAGATTAGTTTATCGATGAGGCCCAAGTACAGAATGCCATTGTAGGCTTTGGCCAAGTCTAGGAATGCTGTTTGAAACTATTTACCCGAGTGTAATGCCTTAATGACTTGTTCAAAAAATTTCATCAGGTTCATATGGCAGGATTTGCCTTTAAAAAACTGAAATAGGATACTTGGAGAACAGTAATATAGTTCGTGTTTTAGTTGTTTCTGTGTGTACTTGTGCTGGAATATAGCAAGTGTTAGTATCCTGTGTGTTTTCAGGATTCTGTAGTGCTGCTCTATATATATATATATATATATATATATATATATATATATATATATGTATATATATATATATGTATATATCATTGGTAGGAATGCAGCCCCCTCACATGGGAAGTGTAACGAGGCTTGCTCCTCTGCAAAAAAATTGTTTTGTTTGCTGGTGTTACTTGGGTAGCTCAAGTTACTTGAGGAGCTAAATTGGTAATCATGTGGTCTCGTGGTTTCGACAATGTAGTCTGTCAACTGGCTAATGTGACCCATGGTATCACATTATACATTTTCAGTTATGTAACATAGCAGGGAATAAATGAAAATAGGACCGCTGGTTCAGGCAACTTACTCAATGCATGCATAACTAAATAAATACAGGAATTAACAATTAAAAGATGGCAAATTACTAACACTTCTATACTGTATCACTCTAGGGAAAAGTTCCTTAAGCCTGCATGAACACACGTGCTATAAAGCATGCACATTACACATAACCTACCTATGAACTTAAGTCTCCACCTGATAAATCATAAAAGTACAAGTGGCCTGTGGAAAGGCCAAGTCATTTAGCACTAGGTGCTAACATGCCAGTAGTAGTAAGGAATAAGACAGCTTAAAACTGAAGGTACTGAAATCTGTCACATATAAGTTCCTTACCAACTAAGAAAACTTCCTTACATGTGGGATGTTTATTATACTAAAGCAGACCTTTAACAGTATTGTCCAAAGAAAATCAGTTCTTCCAACTGAATGTGTCTCACTTGACTTACAATATCCTGCACTCTGATATTTCCAGTCTTTATGAGTTTATATATAGGATCATAGAAAGTTACTAGGCTATTGGCCCCTGAGTCCCTTGCAAGTCTAGCCAAGAATTTATCCCATGTTCCAACAAGTGTGCACCTGATGCCACTGTCCAGCAGGAACACAGGTAGAATCCCAGGGGTGTATTTTCTGTTCCCCATCCAGTTATGCAGGTTGAGCTTAATAAAGGGCTAATGAAGTACCCTGCTTGACGTCAAAAGGGTATCAATTTCACAAAACGAGGGGTGTCTGGGACAAAAATCTGTCCCGCCAACAAGTCCTATTGATGTCACAGACCAGGTTGAGATCACGCATGTGGGTTACTCAAGTGGAGGTGGACTTCATACAGATAATACTTATCTTACACTATGCCCTACATTAGCAAGTGCTCCTCTGGGGTCACTTTTGGAAACAATGTCTTTTTCTCTTAAGCAGTCAGTTTGGACAAGTCCTTTCATAGCACTTAAAATTATTTTTCTGCAGGGAATCTAACAATCACAATGTCACTGAGTCTGCCAAAAAATATGGAATTTTTTTGCCTTCTCCATCTGCAAGCCATGAAGCCCTGCCCAGTCAGACTACTGGCTCCCCAGTTGTAGGGAATCCACAAAATATTTCCACAAAAAATCTGGAAGAGCTGTTCTGTAGGCAGCCATTAGCAACTCTGTGCTCTTGCAGGCATTCTGGCAATAAAAGCCTTATAATTTAAAATAATCCCCCCAGCTGCCATGATGTTAGCACTTGCATTAACAAAAGTACCCTCTATGCCCCTTCAGGCACACATGTATGCACTCCCACATGTACTGACAGGTGCTGACATCACCAGTTTGGGCAGTCATTCTCATCTTCTCTGCCTCAGTCACCCCATCTTCTGACATGCCACCATCTTTGCAGTTCTCCACTTCTCAGTAGGGACTGTATCAGCACAGCAGTGGTGAGAATCTGGTGGGAACACCATCCACCTCCCCAGGGATGTGAATTTCCATCCATACCGCCTACAAAATTAATCACCCAGGCTGCTACTCAAACTCCATTTATTTGGAAGAAAGTTACTGCTTTATTCCTCTATGCCACCATTTTAAGCATTAAAACCATATTTTCTAGCGACAAATGTGGACTTTACTAATAACTAGTAATTTAATGTCCGTGAACAATGTTAGATGATGTTTTGAGGGGTATACAGAGAATGGTTTTAACTGAAAAATGTGTTGTGGTGGATGGCAGGGGTATATGAAGTTCTCTTAAATGAAGCAATGACATTTTGCTTTGCGATTTACAGTAGTAGAGAAGTAATAAACATTAAAAAAACAGAATGTGAGACATTATCAATGTAGTGCTATAGAATTTGAGCTGTGACAAATCAATATAAAATGTCTGTAGAGAGCAGCCTTTAAAACTAGAACTTTAATATTTTACAATATACTTCATATAAACTGTCAAGTGCCAGTATTGTAAAATAAAGACAAAAAGTGGCACAGAAGTAGAGTCAAGTACCACTAAAACACAATACACTGCCTTTGGAACACCAGTAGCAGAAATAAGAAGTCCATAGGTGTAATCCAAAATTCTTTCTTATAGATATTAAGGAACTATCTCCTGGAAGGGGGAAGTAGGTATACCCCCATACTTAACAGCAACTTAGGTGAAACACAATATATTGAAGTAAGTCAGGGTCTGTCTAATGACAGATTTTTGTAATGCCATCTGTTTGGAATACAAGGGATTTTATGTTATTAAAGATATTTTAAAATTGTTGACGTTATTTAGCCAACTACCTGGGTATATAGATACCTTTAAAAAAATTCCTAAGTTCATATACAGGTAATATGTTTGTTTAAAGATACGTATGAACGTAGTGCATGTAGTTCTTTGCTTAACAATCAAAATAAAACTGGTACGTTTAAATGTGGCTGCTGTAAACTGTGCACTTATCAGTAATGCTGAATTTATTCATTTAGAAAGCCGTGGTAAAGAGTTGAGGTCCCAGTCATATTCTAACTGCAACTCTGTTGGTTTAGTGTACATTTGTACTTTTAGGTGTGGTGCCTTCTCTATAGGAAAAACTGAGAGGGCACTAAAAATGCATATATATGAACATGTTTATAACACAGAATGTCGAGACTAATGCTGGAAAAAGCATACAAAAAGTTGTGATAATATTAATTTAAAGTTGTTTTAGAACAAGTGCAAATAAATCCAAGAAGAGGAAACAGAGAACCTCGGAGTACAGAGAGCTGCTTTGGCAATTGACTTTACAAGCCAACAGATATCCTGGCTTAAATGAAGTAATTTCTATTATTCCAGTTTTAACATTGGGAGCATCAAAATTATAGTATGTACATTCTTATACATTATTTAAACATATTATTTAAGTGTATTTAGGACATTGTTCTACAAAAATGTTTATTTTTCAAGTTATTTATGTACTTATATTCTTATACTTCAAGTTTATATTTAACATGTTGGTTTTAATAGTACTGTATCTTTAAATAAGCCTTTATTGTTTAATTGAAAAGTCTTTCTATTGGTGGATTTTAAATGATTTAACTTGAGTATATGTATTGCAAAAGAAGTTTTATGTCTTTAGTTCTGATGAAGTTCAAGGTGTTCGAGAGAAAGCGCTAAAATGTTGTGTTTTACTTGCTGTAATTTATTAAAGAATTTGGGATTACACCTACGAGCTACTTATTTATGCCAACTGGTGTTCTGAAGGCAGTGTTTTGTGTTTTAATTCTAAAATAAAGAAATCCTAGACATTTTTTTCCTTTTTTGAGATAAGCTGTAATGACTGACTGATAGTGATAAAACCAGCTGACAAAGGAGTGCATTGGTCATCATGAAAAAGGAACAATATGACAACAAGATGAAGGAGCTTCTTAGAGATACAACTACATATATTAAGATAGGTATTAAACAAATAGAAAGATTGGTAAAGGAAGTCAAAGAAAATCTGTATGAAAAATTAATGTGTAGAATAATAGATGAAGATTTGTATCTGTTTTTTGAAACCTTACTTCCACTTATACCAGAAATAAAAGGCATAGCGAAGGTACACAAGAATCTAAATGATCCACCATTAAGACCTATAGTTTCAGGAAGAGGGTGGGTCACGGAGCCCCTTTCCATTTACATAGAAGATGAGCTTAAAAATCTTTTAGAGAAAGCACCTACAGTGTTAAAAGATACAGCGCAATTAGAGAAATTGAATGCTGAAGCTCACAAGTGTGACAACTATAGGCATATGGTATTGGCAACAATGGTTCATAGGTTCATACTAGGCTATTTGCCCTGGGGCATTTATAAGCCTAACCCGATTGTGTTTGGCTTACGCCACCCCTTGATTTGAGTATACTGTGCCCTTTTTAAAGTTTAGTTTACTGTGCTTCTGTCCAATAGTGACACGGAAGTAATCCCCAGGACAAACCTACGATCCCCCATCCACTCATCGAGATTCTTCTTGAAGAGAGTCAGTGAGGTGCTCTGCCTAACATGAATTGGAATTCTATTCCAGAGCGAAGGGAACCTCTGAGTTATGAATCTGTCCCTCCAGCATGTTCTATTTATTTCTGTGCTGAGGTTCAAGTCCCTCGAGCATGTGGCTCTAAGGGATTTAGATTTACTGAGGTGGAGCATATCCATTAATTCTGGGTTGGACATAGCTTTATATGTCAGGCATAGATCACCTCGAAGTAGGTGGTATGCAACTGAGTAGAGCTGGAGTTTTTTTACCCGAGCAGCATATGGCATCTGTTTGAGTCCCTTGATCCTCCTGGTGAGGTACTTTTGGGGTCTTTCTAATTGCTGCAGGTGTCAGGTAAGGTACATCCCAAAGAGGGCATTGTATTCTATGATGGGCCTGATGAGGGATGAATAAAGGGGCACGATTACCTCTCTTGATCTAGATGTGAATCCTTTCATGATGAGGTGGGCTATGTAGAAGGTCTTTCTGACCACTTTGGCAATGTGGTTGTCAAAGGAGAGATTGCTATCAACTTGGGTCCCCAGATCCCTAATTACTTTCTTTGTACTTAATGGGTTACCACCTATGTGGTAATTTGTGGGCACATTGTTTTTGCCAAAGGGTATGTCTATACACTTTTTGGCATTTAGCTTTAGACCATGGCTCTGGCACCAGTTATCCGTCTCTGCGAGACCTATTTGAAGGATGTTTGTGTCAGCTGGAGAGTTGATTATGGTGCCCAGTTTGCAGTCATCTGCGAACTTGGTGAGCAATAGTCCTCCCACATTGGCCTGTACCTCAGAAAAGTAAATACTGAACAAGAGAGGTCCCAGAACAGAACCTTGTGGGATGCCACTTGTGACGGGTTTCGAGTCTGACATGGCTCCAGCAACTCTGACTTTGTGGGTTCTGTCTTTGAGCCAGTTTGCAACTCATCTTGTGACATAGGGGTTTATATTTAGGCTGGATAGCTTATCTATGATGCCCGAGTGGGGTATTGTGTCAAATGCCTTTGCGAGGTCCAGATAGGCTGTGTGGACTACCTTCCCTTCATCTATGGCCTTGGTGACCGTTTTGAAGAAGTCGACCAGGTTCAAAAGGCAGGATCTGCCCTTGACAAAGGCAAATTGGGTAGGATCTATTGTCTGTAGATCCCCAATGTCTTTGTTTATGAGTTCCATGATGATCCTCTCCATAGCCTTGCAGACTAGGCTAGTCAGGCTTATGGGGCGATAGTTTCCAGGGTCCGCAGAGGCGCCACCTTTGTAGAGTGGGACCACTGTTGCTGTACGCCATTCTTTGGGCACATATCCTGTAGTGAGGCTGAGATTGTACTGCAGTTTTACTTGAGGGATTAGTTCTTCTTGGAGTTCATGTAGGATGCAACCCGGGACACCATCTTGTCCCATGGAAGCAGTGTTTTTTGCTAAGGAGAGGGCGGCCTTCACCTGAGCATCAGAGATGTTTGGGGGGCTGCACTCTGCTGGGATAGATACTTGCTCTTTTGGGGGGAGGGGGTGGTGAAGTTTGCACTGAACCTGTCTGCCAGGATATTGGCGATGTCTGTGGGTTCAGTGTATTTTTTGTCGTTTAGAATCAACTCAGAACAAGTCTGGGAGTTGCATCCCAGATTCCTAACATAACTGAAAACAGCCTTATGATTGTCTTTAGTGTCCTGTGCAATTTTTCTCTCGAAGCTGGCCTTGGAGGATTTTATGAGGGATCGTAATTTTTTGCTAGTACTGATAAGAGATGCCTTCCCTTTTAGGGATTTTGCTCTATCATGTAGTAGCTTCCTCCTTCTGTTGTACAGTTTATTTATGGCTAGGGTCCACCAGACTGGATGCCTGCCTTTTGATGATTGGGTCTTGATTTTGTTTGGGATAGCATGATCCATCCATTCTTGGAGATGTCCGTAGAATGCGTTTATATAGGATTCTGCAGTATGGGTCATAGTTTCCACTGGCCCTGGGGCCTTGAAGGATTCCACTTTGGTTTTGAGAAGTGTGAAGTGAATAGCTTATTTACTAGCATACCCAATGGATATGGTATAGAAGCAGTCAGAAACTTTATACTAACTAACCAACTGAATAAGGATATGGAAAGGATATGTGGGCTACTAGAAATTATATTACAAAACAATGTATTTCTATATGAGCATGAAGTCTATTGGCAGAAATGGGGAGTAGCCATGGGCACTCCATGTGCCAATAGTTATGCAAATATAGTATTAGCCCAATGGGAAAGCCAGTGGAGCAAAGATGAAAATAATATCTGGCAACAACATATACAATTCTATGGACGCTTCGTTGATGACATTTTTCTTATATGGAGAGGGCATGAAAGTTTGTTGCAGCAATTCATTCAATTTCTAACAACAACAATGGATTTCTTAAACTTTGAAATCAAAATGTCACAGAAGAAAATAGAATTTGTGGATGTTAATATTATTATGGATGAGATCAAAGGACTGGAAACAGCCCTGTATAGAAAAACAACTTGGAAAAAACATCTTTTACATAGATCTAGCATGCATCCAGGCCATATTTTTAAAAATATTAAGGACAACAAGGTGCAAAGGGTCTCCAGACTGTGTACCAATGATAATATATTTTGAGAAGAAATACAAGGATTAATGAACAACTTTACAGCCAGAGGGTATAAGGAAGAAAAAAAATGGATGAAGACAAGCTTAGAGATATCCGAAGGAAGAAAGGGAGACCATACTATTCAGCTAAAATTGATAAAGAGAACAAAGAAAAGGAGTTGAACAGAAGAAAGGAAATAGTAAGATGTCCTTTGATGTACAGTACAGATAATGTTATCATAAGAGAAACTATTAAGAAATACTGGCCTATACTAACAATGGACCAGAAGATAAAAGATATAGTAGAACACCCTAGTTATACCTATAAAAATAAGAAGAACTTAAAGAGGCTCCTATGTGACATAGATAGGCAAGAGGCAAAGAATGTATCTATGCCAACAGGAACATTCAAATGTGGAAAATGGAAAGCATGTCAGTAGATTATGAGCACAGATAGGTTTCAGCATCCAATGACAAATAAGGTTTACATCTTTCAAGAAAGAGCAACTTGCAACAGTGAGAATGTGATCTATGTAGCAAGTTGCATGGTATGTAAAACATACTATACAAGTAAGACCAACAGAAAATTCAAAGAACGAGTATTAAGACATATACAGGACATTCATAATAAAATAGAGACTAATGCTCTTTATGCACATATTAAAGAAAATCCAGAGCATAACTTTAGATTTATGGTTATGGCACAGATTAAGCCTATGGAAAGAGGAAGTGATATAGTAAATAGAACAGAAAAAATTGAGTTGCAATGGTTAATTTACGATCCAACCAATTCCCTGGACTAAATGCTATACTCCCACTTAAACCTGTTTTAAAAGAGAGGAAACTACGAGGGAAATTAATTATACAAATGCCAATGTAGCTCAGTCAGTTGAGCATCAGAACCCTATCCAGAGGGTCCAGGGCTCGAGTCCTAGTCAGGGCACCTAGGTGAAAGGAGAAGAAATCCCTAATCATAAATGAAAACAGTTGAGTTTAAGTTTACTGCGCAAGAAGAAGTTTGGAAAGCATTGAAATCAAGAGCATCAAAGGAATAAAAAAAGTGTAGTTTGCCTATTATTTTTTTGGCCTATATGTTATAGTCCTCCTCAAGCTTGTTTAGAAAGAAAAGAAAACTAAGTGGGAGTTGAACTATGCATCTACCAATGTAGCTCAGTCGGTAGAGCATTAGACCCTTAAACAAAGGGTTCAGGGTTCTTGCCCCGGTTTGAATATTATGATGCAAGGAGAGTAAACTCCAAACTATAAATACATTGAAATCAAGTTCATTGTGCATGTAGAAGTCTGGAAAATATTGAAATTTAGAGCGCTAAAGGAATAGAAAGAGTGCTGTTCATCCATTATTTACATCAATTAGAAAGGAGAAATGATGTGTTACGGAGATCAAAGATATTTGTTAGCGGAAATTTGTCAGCAAATGAAGAAAAGGCATTGAATTAGTAGAGAGTTTGGAATTAGTATGGGAGAAAAAGGAGAAGTGTAATTTGCCAACCAATGGATTACATAATATTAAAAAACAATTAGGATAGCTTCTCAATAAGACTGAGTAAAGAGCTCTGTACAAAGTAAAACTCGGACAGAATAACAGGAATCAGCAGTACATCTTTGAATATAAGCAAGCGCTCCTAGTCAGAAAGAGACTTGATATTAAGAAGCAAGACACAAAATAAAAAAAAGTTTTTGATTTATGATGTGAATTAGCAAGTGCATTTATGTAGTTAAGTAAGTGCTATCAGTTTGAAAGAGACCTGATGACATGGAAGTAAGAGCATTTACAAGAAAGTGTTTGATCCTATGTTTTACAACAAAGGAGAAAGCCACTGTACCTGTGGTTTACCTAATGAAGACAACCCGTGAAAGAGAAGAGGTTGTAGCTCTGTTATAGGCAGACAGACGCCTCCAATATAGAGGCGAAATACATGAAAAATGCTATGCAGGTAGAATGATTAGTTTTTACAAAAGGCAAATAAGAACATGATATAAAAAGGTGGAGCCTGCATCTTGCAACAGGATACACACAAGTCATTAGAGCAAAATAGCAGCAAATTAGGTGAGAGAAAGGAATGAATAAACATTGGTAGATTTATTAAAACTTATTTGCATGGAAGAATGTAATTGGCTTCCAAGAAATAAGAACCAGAACATCA
>NC_056749.1:503812824-503860324 GCF_019279795.1 Protopterus annectens
TATAATGATCCTACAGCCCCCCTCCCCATGATTAGCGCATGATGCCCTAAAAAGGATGTTTTCAGCAGCACTACAAATGGAGCCTTCACTCCACCTGGGCCACTGTCTTGGATTACTCTGAATATTTGACTTATTGACCCAGTGGTCCCTTTTACTTGCTTGCTAGTTTTGACTTGCACAGACACGTTTTCTGCAACAATTTTAGTGAGATCATTGATAGCATTGTTTTAGAATGTTGCATGTTCTTGGATATCTGGTTGAACAGCCAGAGATGATTTTAATATGTGCAGGCAGTCTGATGTCAATTGTTTTCTCTTGGATTCCTTTTCTACCCTTCCATTCTATCAGCATTTCATATCTGTATCTCTCTCAGCATGCTGTTTCTTACTTTCTGACTGCCTCTGCTGATTTAAGATGACATTGGGATAATACCAGACATAAATAAATTACAACAAACAAGAAGCTGCAACAACTGGAGCTTTTGCTTTTTTATTGCAATTAATAAATTCACTTCTCACTTATTTCATCAACGTTTATTTCCTTTTAACAGGACTGTACACATGTAATACAGCTCTTCCCAAGGGACAAATAAACCTCTTTCCAAATGCCTTTTACTGAGATATACACTGTATAAAATAATCAAGTAAGATTTCAATATAGCGTTTTGCCCAGTCCAAGAAAAAAATATTTGCATTATGTTGTGGAATTAAAGCATAACTGGCAATAATGAGGGTCACTGCAACACACACATATAAAAGGGTTAATTTTTGTTTTCTTATGTATAAAATAGCTTTATGCTCCAGATCTGTAAAGAAAATAAAACAAAATACCCAAATTTTAGATGCATGACTAAATAGTATGTTTATGTTTTCTATACATATGCATTTATCTGCACAGACTTTCATATGTTTTGAAACACTGTGACAGTTTTTAAAACAGGCTACTTCTTGCAAACATCAGGAAATAATTTAATGCAATTAGATTCTCGGCTTTGTTTATGATGTGGAACAAACACTAAATGCTCTTTCATTGATTCTACAGTCTGCCCAGCTTGTTAAAATATAACATTTCTTTATCTGCCAACATTATTCTTCAGTGTCATTAGCAAACGTTTCTCTGTTTTCTTGGACTGTGATTTTTTTCCTTCTCAACATCTCCATTTTACTAATATACCGAGCCTTTAAATGGTTGAAAGGATCAAATAAATTGGATCTGAGATGTTTAATTAAGTTGGTTCACAAACAAATGGACTTGATGAGTGACAGGCTACTGTGGCAGAACCTATAAAACACAACAGTAATTAGAATGAACCTAGAGAACTTCCATTAACAACCTTTCAAGGTCAAGCCACAACACTCATTTGGAAATGAAGTTGACTCATTATTAAGCTATCAATCAAACACATTACAGAGAATCAATAATGCACATATGCTTAGAATGTATAAATAATTGCTTATTTTAAGCATTTATGTTAACACCTGTGTCAGCAGAATTATTAGTATATTAGGCACTTTAGTACGGCGTTGATTATTAAAAGCCTGCATTTCTGTGAGACAGCAATCAGTAGCTGGGTCAGAGGTTCTACAACTTCCATCAATTTGTCTGCAGACTTGTATAATATTTACAACTCCATAAAATACAAGACACAGACATACTGCCAATATATCATGCATATATGAAAGAAAATACAAAATGACAAAGTAGCAAAGGCAAGAAGATCAAAACAAAATTATCAGATTATTTTTATAATTAGTTTTTAATTGAGTAGCAATTGAAAGTTCATTACAATTCAGTAGCAAATATATGAGCTTATTAATTATTACAACATGCAGTCACCAATGAATATATTAATACAGCAGTTGTATGTTAGAGGTTTAGTAGCAATGAACAGAGCAACTGAGAATAACTTGGGTTGATAACCAATGTGCAACTCGTGTGCCTAAGCAGAACAGAATTTAATGTAAGATAAACTTGGCAAAGTTCTTCATTTAAATTACACACTTAACAAACAGGTCCCTGTTGAAATACTGAACTGCCATAATTCCAAATGACAGATTATCACAACACAATATTGAAAGGTCTTTTCCTTGAAATTCTGGTATTTCTTGGGATCATGTTTTGGGCCTTCCCCATTGTGGAGTAATCGTAGACTTGCTATATATAATATGCAGAGGATATGGGTGTGCAGGGGGCTTTCCCCCTTAACAAAACGTTATTTTTGTTTTGCTGGCATTTCAATAAAAAGCCAGTTTGATGTTTTTGTTGTGATATTCTGCCATTTGAAATTATGGCAGTTCAATACTTCAAGAAAGAGTTATGAACATGTTAACTGCACATTCATCCCATCTGGGAGTTATCTATGTGAGTCACAAGGCGGTATAAAATAAACTCAATCTAACATGCCAGATAGACAACAGATTTAATCAGCACCATTGCAGGCACACCGGGGACATTGCACAGATGACTACGGCAAACTACGGACCTAGCAAACTAGAGGCCAGTAAGAATGACAGCAAAGAATGATTCCAACATTGTAGACCATTCGTTAATTTATGATAGTCACTGTTACAACACACAAAAGCATGCCGGTTTACAAAGTCATCATGAAATCAATGCCTAACTGACGTTTTTAAGAATGTTTGTCTTCAAATCAGAGTACAACATTTCCTTGGAGAACAAGATTGTGGTTAATGCATTTTTGCATTTTTTTTCTTAGTTTGTAACTGGGTTTGCATTTTGGATATATGCTTTTTTATTTCAATATTTTTTATTGATAATGATTGTATGAGCAAATCATAAATAAATCATTAGCTTTCTAGGAAGCCTTTATTCATGTTCGTCTCCCTCATCAGTAGCCCTTCTCTTTCATCTGTCATGTCCCATATCTTGACTCTGCAAATGTGTTTAAACAGAAGATAGACTGGCTTAAATCCCACAAGATGAGTGGATGTTCTTTGTGCCCTCACCATGCAGCTGAGCTGTTGTTTATGTTGTAGCCCTCTGGAGTTAACATTTTAAACAATATGAAAAACTGTACTATCCAGTGGATGGGTTCACTTCTGTTCTTGCAATTTCTTGGCTCTTAGAAAATAAAATGGCACTTAAATGACTGATTATTAATTCTAAGAATCTCTGTATTAGAAGATATTTTTATCCATAGCGTTGTCAGCTCACAGTAAGATGCTGTCCGGTTTGATTCTCAGCAAGAGCGTCTTCTGTGTGGAGACATGCGTGAATGGGCATACCTTCGTTGAAGGTTGTGCATCAGGGCTGGTAACTCGGCATGTAAAAATCAACTACCAATCATTAACGGACCGGAGTTCTGCTGTGGCGATCCCTAACTGGGCAAAGCCGAAAGACACAAATAAACCTGATATTACTCCATATGATGATGTGAAAAATGTCGGTTCCATCATTGGATATTCTGCACAAGTACAAGCACACGCATGCATGCACACATACACACCCACCCTGTTTCATAAATTGTGGCATTAGCAGGGCACATGCTAATCAGCCAATAATACAATGTATGGTATTAGCAATAAAATACAAAAGCTGTACAACATAAGACAGTCCAAATCAAAGACAATTTTTAGTGTTTTAGCTGCTTGCAACATCAGCATAAACACCAGTGATAAAGAAACAAATGGACGTCTGAAACACAGGAAAGAAAAGAAATTCTAAGTGCATTTGTCCAAATACATTTCAACAGGACTTCAGAGATCTCTGGTCTACGACATTTCCAAAATTTTCAATTAATTTATATATATATATATATATATATATATATATATATATATATATACACACACACACACAATATATATATATATATATATATATATATATATATATATATACACACACACACACAATATATATATATATATATATATATATATATATATATATATACATATACACACACACACACAATATAAGATTTAATCATGCTTTAAAACATACTCTTAGTCTGTCAACATTGTAAGATTGTAAGTCTAGGTGGAGGAGGATGCCTACTCCAGTTCTCCATTTCTCAGGTACAAATCCAATGGAAAAACTGGTTTAATGGACTTAGTAGTGAATCTTCCAGAGTGTGTCTGGTGCTGATGAGACAACTAGTCATTATACCTCTCAGCTGTCCATATTTTTGTGTCTGGTGCTGATGAGACAACTAGTCATTATACCTCTCAGCTGTCCATATTTTTGCCACCTATTTATAGTCTGTTCCTCATAACATTAGTTGTTTTCTGGCAAATCACTGAGGATTTATGACAAACATTTAAAATGCAAACATCATATCCTTCAGAATACTTGCTACAAATCCTGTTATTCTTGCAACTTTCTAAGTTTGCAAGAGCAATATTTAAAATCTGTCCTTAGTTTTGGGCCTTTGTCCCCCCATTATTTTTTGCTTTGTCCAGACGTCTTGTGCTACAAGGTTAAGAGGTATGCTTGGGCACATTATGTCCCGTGGAGCTAGTTGTTTTTGGTCCTGGAGAGAGTATTTTCAGACCTGCTTGGAGGAGATTAGAATGGGGTGGTGTGGGTGTACTAACGATGTGGGCAAAGTTAGTGTGTGATAGAGGAATAAAGTTCTAATTGATTTTGTCTGCTAATATATTGGTTATGTCCTTCAGGGATAACTAAGTAGTGGTGTTCTGTATTCACTTTAATCATTGCTGGGCAATACCTTTACAATTTCTCACAAAGCTGTAGAAGGGTTTTGTAGTTGCCCTTAACAGAGGTAGCAATTCTCAACTCATACTTAGTTTAGGAGGATTTGAGCTCATTTCTGAGTGCATCTTTAGTTGAGTTAAGTTTGGTTTTATGGGCTGCAAGTCTTTTCCTCTTACTACATAGTTTATTATAGGGTTCAAACAAGGGGTTTTTTACTCAACTTTCCATTGCATTTGTCTTATGTAGAAAAATTGCCTTAATGTATGTTTCGATATGGGCATAGAAATATCCCCAAATGTCATCACATGCATGATATGGTCAATGAGTTGAAGATGGCACTTAACGTTTCACTGGGTCATCAGTTATATTGTTTCTAAAGAAAGACAGGTTTTATGGTAAGTCAGTGTTTGCCCTCATAGTGCTATTTTAACAATGGTATGATAACATTAAGTGCCGAGCATAGGCTGACAATATTATTTAGAAATTGGTCCAAAATTTTTGAACCACTTGTTGAAAATTTAACCAGTTGGTCTAGGGAGCTAGAATTAATGAATTCCAGAAATCTTTGTAAATATTTGAGGTAGTGTAGGTTTCCCAGTTAATGGAGGATAGCTGAAGTCTCCAAAGGCAACATTGCTAGGCTTGATAGTGTCAAGTTTGTTTAAATATACCTAAAGGTCACCATCATAACCTGGAGGGAGAACAGTAGAGGAGTATGACATGGCACAGAATTCTATTTCCCATGTAAAGGATATGTAGAAGGTCAAGATGGAAGATGCTACCATTACATCTTTTTTCACCAGATGAACTTATAAGGTACTAAATCTACAAGAATGTTTAGGATGAGCAACATAAAGAGCACTGTAGTAACTACCACAAAATACAAATGATGCTTCGGGTCCCCGTTAGTCAAGAAATGTAGGTCCTTACTCCAGCCTGATGAAATTCATATATTACATGTGGCTTAAATATTGTAAGCTGGGACAATAATTATAGTCAGAATACTACTGAAAGAAATAAACTGTTGGGTCCTCAACTACTATGACAAAATAATATTTTATATATATATCTTCTTTCAGCTTTTCCTGGTTAGGGGTCTCCACAGTGGATCACCTGTTTCCATTTCTTCCTGTCCTCTGCATCTTGCTCTGTCACACCAACCACCTTGCATGTCCTCTCTAACAACATCCATAAACTTTATCTTAGGCCTTCCTCTTTTCTGGCAGCTTCATCCTTAGCATCCTGTTCCCAATATACTCTGCATCCCTCCTCAGCACATCTCCAAACCAACTCAATCTTGCCTCTCTGGCTTTGTCTCCAAACTGTCCAACCTGGGCTGACCCACTAATATACTTATTCCTAATCTTGTCTACCCTCATCACACCCAGTGCAAATCTTAACATCTTTAACTCTGCTGCATCCAGCTCTGACTCCTGCCTTTTTCTCAATGCCACTGTCTCCAACCCTTATAACATAGCTGGTCTCACTACCATTTTGTAGACCTTCCCTTTGTCTTACTGGTACTCGTCTGTCGCAAATCACTCCTGACACTCTTCTCCACCCATCCACCCTGCCTGTACTCTCTTCACCTCTCTTCTACACTCGCCATTACACTGAACTGTTGATCCCAAGTATTTAAACTCATCCACCTTCGTCAACTCTACCCCCTGCAACCTCACCATTCCTCTATCCTCCCTTTCATTCACACACATATATTCCATCTTAGTCCAGCTGACCTTCATTCCTCTCCTCTCTAGAGCATATCTCCACCTCTCCAGGGTCTCCTCAACCTGTTCCCTACTCTCACTACATAGCACGTCATCTGCAATCATCATAGTCCACGAGGACTCCTGTTTGATCTAGTCTGTCAACCTGTCCATTACCAGTGCAAATAAGAAAGGGCTCAGAGCTGATCCTTGATGTAATCCCACCTCCACCTTAAACGCATCTGTCACTCACATGGCAGATCTCACCACTGTCACACTTCCCTTGTACATATCCCGTACCACTCTTACATACCTCTCTGCCACTCCCAACTTCCTCATACAATACCACAACTCCTCTTTAGGCACCCTGTCATATTATTTATTTATTATTATTATCAATTTGATTACTGGGGAAGTCCACTGGGCCAAGAAGTGCCCATTTTCAGTGGAGGCCTGGGTAGAAAAGCTCCATAAGCAATACAATACAATAAAGGTTAAAATACAAGGGGAGAAAAGTTCCCGCGGCAATTAATACAATCAAGGTTAAAGTACAAATCAGGTTACAAAGCAATCAGCAATTAATACAATAAAGGTTGAAGTACAAATCAGGTTACAAAATGACATACAATACAATAAAGGTTAAAATACAAGGTGAGAAAAAGCTAAATCAGTAATACAATGTAATAAAAGTTACAAGTGAATTTTTTTTTCCCAGATGATTACAATATTTACATGCTTGGAGTCTGCTAGTTCTGGATCTTTGGAGCAATAAGAATAAGTAAGAGAGTATAGTGGAATGGGAGTTAGGAGAGCCTAGTGGGATCCTAGTATTTTAAGTGGGGTGAAGGCAGGAACATTTCCATTTGGAAGATAGGTGAAGGAAGAATTGGGTCTTGAAGGATTCAGTGTTGGGTATAATCCTAAGTGAAGGAGGCAGAGCATTCCATTTTTTACCTAGGGAGAAGGAGAGTAGATGCTGGCCAGCAGGACGTTTGGGTTTGTGGATGGAGATTAGGTTTTGGTGTTCAGATCTCAGAGATCTGTTTGGGATGTATGGAGGAAGGATGTTTTTTAGGGCTGGGCATTTATCAGGGGAGAATATTAATTTGTGAGCATTGGTTAGTTGTAGATAGTCTAGATGGTTGGGGAGTTCTAACCAGTTCAGAGGTTGTAGGCTGAGGCAGTGGTGAGTTGATGTTTTGGATTTGGTGGCAGATTTAGAGATCTTATTATAGCAAGCTTCGAGCTTAGAGGTGTTGGTAGCAGACAGATTGGTTAGAAGAGGGGCTCCATATAGCAGTGAAGGTAGGAGGTAGGTGATTGCCAGGGTATGCCTAGAGGAGTTGGAAAGAAAGTGATTGTTCCTATATAGCATACCTAGCTTTTGGTGGGTTTTCTTTATGTTTTGTTGTATGTGAAGATAGAATTTGAGGTGTTCATCTAAGGTAATGCAAAGGAGTTTTGCAGAGGGGACCACTTCAATGGCAGTGTTAGTTTGGCTTAGGACATTGAGAGTGTTTTTGTCGAAGGAGGAAACCTTGGTGGGGAGAAAAATTAGAATGTTAGATTTATTGGAGTTGAGGGAAAGGTGGTTTTGGTGCATCCAGTTCTCTGTAGTGTAAAAGGCTAATTGAGTTGTGGTCAGTAATTCAGAAAAGTTGGGGGCTGCACAGACCAAGGTAGAGTCATCAGCGTATTGGATGACTGTGGTGTCAGGGATGATGGTGTGAAGGTTATTTATAAAGATGTTGAAAAGCATGGGTCCAAGGATGGACCCCTGAGGAATGCCAGCAGGTGTAGGCAAGGAGGAGGAGCAGGAGTTCTTCCATTTGACAGTTTGTGATCTGTCAGCTAGGTAGCTGGAAAACCAGGATAGAGTATTAGGGGAGAGATTGAGGTTGGTGAGATGATGGAGAAGGTGAGTGTGGGAGATGGTGTCAAAGGCTTTTGAAAGATCTAGCAGTACTGTGGATACAATGAGTCCAGAGTCTCGGGCTTGATTGACAGTTTCTAGGAAGGATAGTAAGGCGGTTATGGTACTGTGGCCAGGACGGAAGCTGTGCTGGGTGGGTGTTAGGAGGTGATTCTGAATTAGATAAGGCAAAAGTTGGTGGTGGACACATTTTTCTAGAATTTTAGATATTGGAGAGAGTAGGGCAATGGGGTGGAAGTTGGAAATAGTGGTGTTTTTGCCTCCTTTTTGAAGAGGTAGAATGAAGGCAGAATGCCAGAGTTTTCGTACGTACGACTAATTTAAAGATCTATTAATCAGAATACTAATTGGGAGAGCAATAACCTTCAGCTGCATGTTTGAGGAAGGAGGAGGGAATGTTGTCAGGGGTGTTAGAGCATGGCTTTAGCTTGGATAGAAGCTTTTTTATAAAAATGGTGGAAACAGGTATGAGATGGAAATTAAGGGGATTGTTATTTGGGTTGCTGGGTGTTGTGAAGAGGGAGTTAGGTGGATTTTTATTTCGGAATGCTTTAGTTAGCTTAGCTATGGATTCAGTAAAGAAGGTGTTGAAATGGGAGCTAAGTTCACTGTCAGTTAAACTAGGGTCAGGGCAGGTATTGTTCAGTGATCCGGGATGGAGAAGGGAGTTGACTGATTTCCAGAATTGTTTTGGGTTCTTATTGTTGTTGGACTGAAGTTTATTATAGTAGTTTTTTTTTGTCCTTGGTAATAAGTTTTTTTACTTGGTTGCAGAGTTGGGTGTATTGGAGCAAGGCAGAGGACAGTTTATTTTTCTGATAGAGCTCCCAGGATTTGTCTCTGTGATGCATAATTTGTTTAGTTTCTTTGGTCAGCCAAGGAGCGGAATTAGCTTTGATTCATTTTTTTCTTAGAGGGGCTAGGGAGTTAAGAGTATTTATGAAGATAGAGTTAAAATGCTCAACAGCGTTGTCAAGTGGGAGAGTGTTTAGGGGTTGCCAGTTAATTTGTTTAAAGATGTTAGAAAAAGTTAAGGGGTTGAAGTTGCTGAGGTTGCAAGTGTGAACATAGAGATGTTGGTGATGGATGGAGGTAGCTGATCGATGTATGAAGGCAAGGAGATGGTCATTGAAGGTGTCAGGGATAGTGCCACATAGAGTGATTTTGTTAGAATGGGAGACTAGAATCCAATCTATGATGGACCCTGGGGGGGGTGATTTTTGTTAGGGCGAGTTGTTGAAAGGACTACTTGGGTGAAGTTGAAAAGGTTAATGGATAGTGAGGGGGATGGTGTGTTTATTTTATTCCAGTCGATATTGACATCGCCTAGAATATAGGTTTCGTATTTTATTTCAGCTGAGGCCCAGTATAGAATATCTTCAAGGGTGGAAATATTGTTGCCAGGGGAGATGTATAAAGAAATAAAGCAGATATTTTTATGTTTATTTAAATGGAGAAGGCTTGCAGTGATTTCAGAATTTTTGAATTTGGGGGTAGGGATTTGAAGAGGAATTAGAGAGAGAAGATTGGAGTAGATTAGAGCAGAACCTCCACCTTTTTTGTTTAAACGGTCATTTCTGAGGATGAGGTAACCAGGAGGTAAGATTTCAGAGTCAGTAATATGGGGTTTTAGCCATGTTTCAGAGATGGCTAGGATATCGGGTTGATTGTGATTAATCCAGGCTTGTACATGGTGAGATTTGTTATTAAAGCTCTGGGCATTGATAGTGAAGATCTTGAGAGTGCTGAGAGGGGAAGTGGGAGGAGAAGAGAAAGAAGTGAAAGTGTTATTTGTTGAGGGTGAAGAAGAGGGGGGAGGGAAAGGGTAGTTTGTGTTGAGGCAAGGGCCAGGGTTAGGATGAATGTCTCCAGATAAGGCAAGGACATTAGAGGTGATAAGTTTTAGTTTATAAGGTTTGTATGGTAGGTGTTTGTCAGGGGTTAGCAGAGGTTTAAGAGAGAGAGTTTTGGTTGAGGTAGAGAACAGTTTGGGATGAAGAAGGTGTAGTGGGTTAGGTGGAATAAGGGAGGAGGATATGGAGTGAAAGTGAGAGAGTAGGAGAGATTGTAGTTGGGTGTTAGGGATAGTTTGAGTAGGAGGGAGGAATGGAGGAGCTTTATGGGAGTAAGAAGTAACAAGATAAAGAGGTATTAGTAAGATGAGAAGGGAGCTGGGGGATTGGATAGTAGAGGGGATTTGGTATGGCATGTTAGGACAGAGTAGTTTAATGTATAGTGGAGAGAGAAATAATGAGGTATGCTAATTGTGAAGGGATGGTCTAAGTGAAAAGAGAGAGTTAGATATTGTAGAAAAGGACAGTGGAAGAATGAGTGTGTGGAGGTATAGGAATAGGAGTGGGAGGAGTTGTAGCGGGAGTGGTAAAAGAGAAGGAGTATACTTTCAAGAGAGAATAAGGGGGAGGGTAATAATAAGAGGAGTATGATTGGATAGTAGATTGATGAAAGAGTAAGAGGGAGGGGAATAGGAGGACTATGATTGGATAGTAGATGTGGTAGGAGGGGTCTGTTTAGGAATAAATGTAGAGCTGTTGGGGATGGGTGGGAATTGGGGGCAGGGTAGGGGAGCGGAGTGAACCCACAGGGCAAATGGAGCGGGAAAAGACAAAGGAGGAGAGAGTGAGGAAGACTATTGGTAAGAGAGATAGTCAAGGTAAGTTATGCAGAGAAGTGTAGGGAGAAGGAGGACTTCTCAGTGAAAGTGAAGAGGTAAGTATATATGTAGATGAAGGACAGTAATAGAAGACTAGGGGCTTTATTAAAAAAAGGGGCAGAGAAAGGGTGTTTGTAAGTAAAGAGTGGTAGGTAGTCCTGGGACAGTGGAGGGAGTAGATTAAAGATGTCGAGGGGCAGTATAGGGGAGACAGGAGAGAATGGAGACAGTAAGAAGGTAGGGGAGCGCCACCTAGTGGCCAATCAGTTTAATGCAGTAGAGGTCTGAAAGGGGGATATCAGGTAGACAGCGTTAACATCAGTCGGGATAGGAGAAAGTTGTAGTGAAAAGTTGGAAAATCAAGCAGCAGAGAGGGGGGGAGTTGAGGCTGCTGGCTGTCCTAGCAGGGAAGCGTACTGCGACCTAGTTATAGTCAAATTAACTACTACCAAGTGTTAGAGCAGTACACATAGTTTTATGTTTTTAAAAAAAATCCTTGTAATGGAAGCTATTCAGGGAGCAGTAGGCCTTCAGGTAGGTTGGAATTGTCCGTTTATTGGTGGTACTTAGCCCAGGTGTCCAGGTGGGTACTTTCAATAGATTTTTTTTCTCAATAAACTTTTTATTAATATATAAAACCAGACATTTAGGAGTTTTGTACATGAAGAATAAGATTGAATAAGGATAATGCAACTCTAATAAAAACCATCATTCATGAGAGTCTACATATAACAATGATAATAAAACATTTCAAAATATATACACTATATACAAGTAAGGCATCCTGAAAAGATAGAGAAAAAAAAATGAAAAAAAAGAAAAAATACCGTCATGAAACAATAAAAGAATTGATGCCATTAACTATTGATAATATTTAACACTTTTTCTAATACTAAGTTCTTTAATGCCTTTTTTTTTGGACTTCTAACTATGTTCCTTTGAGCATCAATATATGAATAGGCCATTTTTTGAAAATTAGTCCAATTTAGTTTAGTGCGATCAAGCCAATTTTATGTTATGTAAAGTTTTAATAAGGAGCAAATAAAGATGATAACATAAGTATCTGATTTTGAAAGATGAATTAATGGAATGTGAAGAATGGCAAATTCCCAGGACAATGTAGACTTATGGTACCCCATTCTTTGCAGTCTAACTTTCAAAGAGGTCCATAATCTATGAGAAAAATGACAATACCACAAAATGTGGAGAAGATCTGCTTGGGGGTGATAGCAACATGAGCATGATGAAGATATGTTTGGGTTGAATTTATTTAATTTATAAGGGGTATAATAGGCATCATTATTAATCATTAATTGCGTATATAATAGTTTTTTGAAGGGAATAAATTCCTTTGTATGTCTGATAGCTAAAAGTTCCTGGGACTCGGATAACTGAGAATTATAATTCGACCATACATTAGATAAAAGACAATTGTGTTCCATCATCAAGCTCTTTATCAATTTGTAGGAGTTTGAAAGCATTTTATCTGATGACGATAGTATTTTGATAACAGTGTTGAGATTATTCATTTGATGTTCTATGGGGTCTATACATAAAAACTTATTTTTAATTATTACTCTTAATTGACGCAGAATTGGCGAATAGTTCCAATTAACTTTCAACATCTTACGCCAATCAGTTAGAGATAAGTCAAGATGTTTCAAAATATCTCCAATTTTTAATTTTTTTATTAGAGGATATTTTGTTAAGTTAAGAGGTTTGTTATCAATCATTATATTTGGGTTTAGATGAATTGTTTGGATAAAATGAGAAATCTTATCTAAATTGCACAATTTAAGTAAAGTTTGAAAAGCTTTAATCTTTTGTTTAATAAAGATGGATACATTTTTGGTAGATATTGAATCCAAAGAGATAAAAGGAACAGCTTCTGGATTTATATTTTTTGAAGTGACATAATTATACCATATTTTTATCCATAAAGAATGATTTATGTGAAAAATATTTTTGTAATTAGATATGGTGAACAGTTTATTAGATAAGACAATCAAATAATAAAGCTGTAGATTAGGAAGACCCAGACCACCCTTGTCCTTAGACATTGATAATCTGGAATATGATATTCTAACAGATTTGGGGAACCATAAAAATTTAGCTAAAACTTTGTTGACAGATTCAAAAAAGGATTTCGGAATTATCTGGTCAGACGATGTAAATTGGTAAAGGAATTTAGGAAAAATGTTCATTTTAATTATGGCAGCCTTTGATAAAAGTGAAATATTTAGATGTTCCCATCTGTTTATGTCAGATAATATTGAATTCCAAACTTTATATATGTTATTTTGAAAAGAAGATTTATTATTGTGTTCTAAGTTGATACCTAAATATTTTATATTATAAGTAAACTGAAATTGATGATCTGGAAACAGAAATGTTTTATGTACTAAATGATTTAGAGGAAATATATATGTTTTAGAGGAATTTAAAAGATAGTTCAAAACAGAAGAGAAGTAATCAATAGAGTTAGTTATTTTTCTATAATCAGATAGTGGAGTTTGAAAGTAAATAATTAGGTCATCAGCAAAGGCTGAGAAATAAATTTTGGTGTTAAGAATTCTAGGGACATTGTGAAAAGTATTTTGAATAATATATAACAACAAAGGTTCTAAATAAATATTAAAGAGAAAGGGAGACAATGGACAGCCTTGTCTTGTTCCTCTAGTAATCTTTATAGGAGGAGAAAAGTGACCATTAATATACAGTCTAGTAAACATATCTTTGTATAAAACTTTTAAAAAGTTTATGAAGAATAAAGGAATATTAAAACAAGACAAAGTCTGAAAGAGAAAGTTCCAATCAACTCTGTCAAAAGCATTAGATGCGTCATTGATCAGAGCATATATTGGGTTTGTATCTTTTTTAATAAGATGAATGATAGATTCTAAGGACAGTGTATTGTCCCAAGCATGTCTGCGGGACATAAAACCAGATTGATATTGAGAAATAATTGAGGGTAAAATTCGTTTCAATCTATTAGCCAAAATAGATGATAAAATCTTAATATCTACATTTATTAAAGAAATGGGTCTATAATTAGCTGGATCAGATTTTTCTTTATTACTTTTCAAGATTAAGATAGTTTTGGAAGTATTCCAATGAATATCTGAGATATCATTGACTCTTATATGGTTATATACTTTGAAAAGAAAGGGAAGAATTATCGATTTGAAAGTTTTAAAGAATTCCGGAGTGAATCCGTCAGGGCCAGGAGATTTACCAGATTTAAGATTATCAATTGAATCTGAGATTTCTTGTAAGGCTATGGGAGCAGAAAGTAAACTTTGTTGGTTCTCATTTAGTTTAGGGAAATGCAGAGAATTTAAGAAGGTTTTTATGTAATTATCATCACTAAAATTAGAAGACTTTGAATATAAATCAGTAAAAAGGGAAGTAAAGAGCTGAATAATTTCTTCATCTGTGTTATATAATCTATTCTTATAAGACAAAGACGAGATTTTTGGTCTGTGAAAATTAACTTTAATAATTCTAGCTAGTAGTTTAGAGGGAACCTGGGCCCATTCTGAATATGAAGCAAGTAACTTTTGTTGAGCTAAAGATAGATTATTTTGATGAAGCAAAATTAAATCTTTTTGACATTCCAGAATTTGTTTTTCTAAAGTATAGTCATGGTTCATTCTAAGTTGATTTTCCAAAGATAGAATTTTAGATTTTAAGAACTCCTCTTTCTTAAAGTAAAGTTTTTTGAAATAGGCCGCTTTACTGATAAATAGTCCTCTTAATCTCGCTTGACACACAGCCCATTGTATGTCATAAGGTATATCTGATGATTCCAAATTACCCTCCATTTCCTGTAAAATTTCGGAACATTGTTTACAAATTTCTTCATTTAGTAATAGATTATTATTTAAAGACCAATTATTCCTATTAAATTTATTTTTAGTATTAGTGTTTATGTTTAATTTTAATAAAATTATTGAATGATCTGAGAAAAATCTAGGTTCAATATTAAAATCTAAAATATATTTTGAAATAGAATCAGAAATTAGAAAAAAATCCAATCTGGACCATGAGCGATAACACTTAGAGTAATAGGTATAAATATCACTTCTATTTGAAATTTTAACAGTATGTAGTGGGTCCATTAAACTACATTCCATCATCAAATCATTTAGAGCCATAGTAGATTGATAGTTATAAGAAACAGTTGGGCGAGAGCGATCAATTTCTGGATTTATTACTGCGTTCCAGTCACCGCCTACTATAATATAGTGATCTTTATATGATGAGAGAATATTATAGATTTTTGAAATGAACAAATGCTGTAAATTACATGGGCCATATATATTTAAAACTAAAAGAGGTTTATCAAGACCATGGATAGAAGTGGTAAATAAACACCACCTGCCCTCATTATCAAATTTCTCATCGATAATGTTCCCCACGAATTTTTGCTTAATGATTATGGCTACTCCTCTGGAATTAGATGAGTCCCCTGAGGCTACAATCTTCTTAATCCATTTCTTATTCCTCTCTTTATTCCAATCAAGTCGAGGAATATGGGATTCTTGAATAAAACAAATATTGGCCTGTGATTTAAAAATCAAATGAAACAATAATGACTTTTTTGCTTTGCTTTGAATACCTCTAATATTCCAAGAATCCACTATTATATCAACTGGCATATTCAAAGCAAACAACTAGTATTGATGCTGTAAAGAAAACATATAGTAAAACTCCAACAGCACTTAAACCAGTACATCCAATAAATGGAGAAAAAAAAACAGTTTTAAACTGGACAGTATTTAAATATACAATCAAATCAACAAATATAACATGTAGAAGAAAAATAATATCAAGAGTAACATACGATTTATTCATATCCTTTATCCTTACCCTACTGCCTACCCACCAAACACCTAATGATAAAGGAAGATTAGATGCAAATAAAATAGAAGCTGAAATTTTAAATAATAAAAGCATCAGGTTAACATATATATTACTCAATGTAAGCCTAGCAAAAATTAAAACCAGTACTACACTACTAAACCTATATACAAGACTAACTAATTTCAAGATGTCCAACATACTCAATCCCTACTTAATATATTAAACTACAAGCTCCTATTATTAAGTAAAAATGTATAATAGTAAAATGAATTTCCTCAAGTATTTCAAAAAAAGGGGAAAAAAAAAAAACATTATTAACTAGCAAAAAGAGAGAGAAAAAAAAAAAAAGAAAACATCACAGTATAACAAATATGATGAAAATTGTAATATATGTAGAATAACATGTATTATTATTAAGAGACAAATATAATCACATTACTACATATATTAATAATGATATGAGAAAACTGGTAGTAAATGTATCATATATATAAACTGATATTTTAATTATATATAGAGAAAATACCTATAAATAACGCAAAGCATAATAAGATCATACCCTATCAAGTAATCATACAGTAAACCACAACAAATCTGTCAGTAATCATATAGATAATAATTATTACAAAAAGTGTATAAAATTATAGTATAAGCATTTAAATTTATTTCTGATATAGCAAAGACTATCTCCTGAAAGACTCAAATTTTATAAATCAATCCCATATAAATGAATGTTAACTTTCAAAATAGCTGTTGTTTAGCAACATCATTCAGTAATTTACTGCATAGTAAATAGACTTTGTCGCCATCTGGTGGTAAAATATGAATGTAAATAAAGACTACTAGACATCATCTTAACTCGTAGTATATTCACTAGAATAAAAGCATACTATTATAGATTTATATATTTTGAAGGAATAATTTTAAAATGTTTGAATCAATTAGATCTGCTCTTTGTAAAGTTATAATGTTCTTCTCAAATATAAGAAAGCAGTATGGCTACAGGATACAAGATATACAGAACTCGAATGCATTTTCTTTGGAATATCCAATGAAAAACACACATAAAATAAACTAAAATCCAAAACAATCAAACATCTTACATATAAACCTGTGTATTTTACCCAACGAGATTGAAGTTAAGTCTATCCAAAACCTCACAACCACCCATCTGTATAATAACTTGCTAAACTTAACCTATAACTACAAGCCCCTCATAATACATATAACAAATTGCGAAGAATTCTTAAAAGAACAAGCAAACATTATAGATAAAATATATAGAATAACGTTACGTGATATTTCTAAATATATTTTCTTTGTCTACCCATTCTTGTGTAATTGCAATTAATGAGACTAAAACTGCTAAAAAGCAGACTGCACACAATAAGAGAAAACTATACAAAACACGAGTTCAATATTGCATATGACATTCCAGATAAAAGTGACCGTTTACAGCAAGTTAAATTAACCCGTCTTCATCAGACAAAACAGCAAGACCACATTGCAAAAAACTTATATGTTAAAGTCCAAAATCCAAAAGCCAATCACAGAAAACAGCATTTATTAATTAAATATTCTCCATGTGGACCTTAAAGTTGTAAACATCCGATATACAGAAGTACATATGCTACATCATGAAATTAATACAAGCTAACTCATCTGTTAAAAGTGTTGTCAGGAATTTTAAAGCTTATCATGAAAAGCATTACATACAGATAGCATTTATTTTATAATGTGAATGTCATCTGGTCAGATGCCATTACGTGAATTATATTCGTTATAGGAAAAACAAGTAGCCCAAATCAAAATTGGCCAACATAAAAACCGTAGAGGATTAATACAAATATACAAATGTACTATGTATTTATAACAGATATAATATTGTCTTATCATGTTAGTGCAATCCATAACAAAACTGAACACCATATACATCTATGCAAGAGAGATATAGAATGCAGCTAAAAGTGTGCTCTAATACGCCTTAAGGTGTTTATAGCTTTAGCACGCTGGACCTAGGACGAAGAATGATCATTTAAGAATGACTCATAAGTCTTATAATACTTGAGATTGCTATGAATCACTTGAAAACCTCCACTCAGTATTATTACTATGATGTTCTGGTATTCAGAAAAGAAAACAATTACGTCTATGATGTCCATTGTTTTCCATAGTGAAGCAAAATAAAATAAATAAAATACAATACAAATGCCTAATAAATTGTAAAATCATGTTTAAAAGGACAAAGATAAATAGTACTTGTTGGCCTTAATGGGACTAACCTGTTTTGCTGTTTTATGACTGACTTCCGCCTTAGTATACAGGGTAGTTACTCGCATTAAAGCGAGAGAAAAACATGAAGAGAATCATTTGCGTTATTGTGTACAGATCATTTGTTTAAAGTAATAAAAAGAAAAAAAAAGTTTGTCGCTAGACACAGACACTCTAAAAGTGAAGTGTACAGTTATAAGAGTCCTTCGTGAAGATTAATACCTGCTGACGAGGAGCGCCACTGTGTATGTGAAGGTCGCAGATATCCACACAAAATGATGACGTCACCATCCGCTTCTGAGAATTCGTAAGAGGTGCGTGCTCAAATACAAAAGCAGCTGATGTTAGAAGCAGAAGATTTTCTCTTAGGATGATCTCGTGAGTCGAAATTTCTCCCTCCATAAACTACACAATTGGCACAGGGAACTGCAATCTAAAACTTAGAAAGTACTAATGCACTATATTAATAAAAAAGCAAAAATAATAACTATATGACAGTTAAAAAATCTGATAACACTAGAATTCTGTAAAGCACATACATCACAGCCACACTAGTCCTTAACAGAATCAAATAAAGAATACACTCAGCGTGAATTATTTAGGGGAAGGAAGAAGAAGAAAAAAAGAAAAAACAAATAAGATTAGGCAGAAACACATGTTTATAAAGCATAAATAATGACTGTTAAATATCACGTTTGAAATACATTAAGAGTAAACATATTATGCTACAGAATCAGGAAGCTTTTTAAATGTTTTAAAAAATATATCTTTAGCTTCTTTAGGATCAGAACACACAAACCTTTTGTCATTTACTGTAAAAGACAAGGTGTTTGGATAAGACATACGAAATCTTATCCCTCTTTTTATCAAGTCAGCACAATAAGGGGCAAGTTTTTGTCTATTTAATTTTATTTGAGAAGGAAGATCCTGGGAAAATGACAGTTTATGAGATTTCCATACAAATTGTTTTTTTATTTTTAGCTGCATTCAGGATTTGGAAAGTATCTTGAAAGTTTAATAATTTAGTATAAATAATCCTTGGTGAGGAAGAATCCTGTCTAGTACGTAATGCTCTATGTGCTCTCTCTACAATTATAGATTTTGAGGATGTTTCACAGTTTAACAAAGTTTTGAAGATGTCTTTAGCCACAGATAACACATTTTTATTGTCATAAGATTCAGGCAAACCACAAATAATGATGTTATTTCTTCGACTTCTGGCTTCCAGAGCCAACAACTTAGCTTGTATATCAGAAATAATCTTATCTTTAGACTTAAGGTCATTTTCCAATGAATCAGTTTTTATCTCTAAAGCTGTATTTCTATTTTCAATCATATCCATTCTGTCATTTATTTGTTTTAAAGTTTTACTAAACTCAGCAAATTGTTCTGGATAGCATTTTGGATAGGCTTTAATGCTACTTTTAATTCATCTAAGTGAAAGTTTGAGTCATTTATATCTTTATTACTTACTTTGGAAGATTCAGTAGGTTGTTTAGATGTCCTCAATCTTTTTGAACTGGAATCTTTTTCAGGAGAGAGCATTGATGAAAATTTGGCCTTTGTAGTTTGAGTCTCCATGGAGTCAGATTTTGAAGCCATGCCCAGAGATGAAGTGGAATTGACAGGATGTCAGGATCCAGGGATAGACTGAAGCAGCAGGTGGCCAAACAGATGTGATATCAGAATTGTTCTGAGATAAAATATATCCCAGGATAATAAATTCAGAGCAAAAAATAATCCACATAGATAGAAAAAGTTTTATAAAATCTTTTTGTAAAAAAAACTGAGGAAAAAGTTTGGTACAAAGTTGTTAAAACAACCAAAAGTTAAATATCTGTGAGGAGCTCAAAGAGTAGGGACTAATCTAGTCGGCAGCCATCTTGGAATCTACTTTCAATAGATTTAGGCTGGGAAGGCAGGAGCACAAGCTAGAACATACAAGGAGCGAGAAGAAAAGTTAAGCAGGCAATGCTGACATCCAGAGGGTACAATCAGACAATTGTAAAATTCAGTGTAACCAAACGTGTAACTGAGGTAACAGGCAGCTATGAAAAGAAATAGGTTAGCTGGCAATGCAGGCATCCAGAGGTTACGAACAGACAATGTTATGTATGGTATTTCACATAATTAATCTTGTAACTAAGGTAACAGGCAGCTTTGAAAGAAATAGTTATGCCCAATCAGTACCATAATGGAATAGCCAAGCATGGAAAGGAAACAGAGATAACAGTACCTAAATGTGCTAGGAGATTTCAGTGACTAGACAGTTAGAAGTAATTTAAATGTGCAGTTAACAGCTAAGGTAAAAATCCGCATGCAGTGCTGAGTTACTCAGCGACTGCATCAGGGTTCAAGTAGAACCATATATGGGAAGGGGTCGACAGTTAAAGTGACGAGTGCAACATTAGTGTACCAGCAAACCAAACAAACTAACATCAGCTTGGAGATAGTTTGGGAGATGGAGCAAGTTCCAGGCGGTCTATCTACCGCGTGTAGCATGCTACAATAATCTAAACACTTACAGTCTCAACAAGTCTCAAACAGTTATTACAACTGCATGTTACCCGTTAAAGTAACACAAACATTAGCAGGTTACACTGGGTAGAACTCACAAAAATACAGCTGCGTGTTACACGCTAAGTAACCCAAATATTAGCAAGTTGCAATTAGGTAGAACTCTAAAAAAAATAATACAGGTGACTATACAGTATGCGCTACTTTACCCTAACATCATGGACTATCTCAGTTATACTGATAAGGTTAGACTGTAGCTTACAAGAGAAGATTCTGAGAAGCGACTATAAAAAAATAAATCCAAATGCAATTCCCACTAGCAGAGTGTTTTCTAAAGTAAGCGCTAGTAATGGGGGAACAAGGAGGAGTACCATCTTTTAGAACATTCTATACAGTAGTGGCATGCACGTCTCTCTTGATAGCATTTCCAAATCACAGTAGCTAACAATACAGTCGCATACACAAATAAATGACTATCGAACAAGCCCCAGGTGGGGCTAATGCGATTTCCACGTACAAGCGCTTACTTGAGTAAGTGTTTGAGGCGCGAAAACCAGTTGAGTATCACCAGTTCAAACAGGTACAAAACAAGAGCAGTTGATGAGTATCATAAATTCAAACAGGTACAAAATAAGAGCGAAACACTGAAAACCATTAGATGAATATCACAAAATGGAAGGCAGTTAATTTAGCAGTCTGAGACTTTGAATTAGCAGAAGAGTTCAACAAACTTACTATTAGGTGCAGATGCTGGAGCAATGGAGCACAGCAGCTGGGGGAGGACAAGGTAAATTAAGATGGCATCAGTTTAGGAGAGGGAACTATATAGAGTAGGAGAGGAAGTGGGCTGTGTGGGAGGAGTGATGTGGGCTAGGGGGAAGGAGGGAGTGCAAGGAGAGCAGGTTCAAACCGGAAGTCACAGGCTAGGGGGGAAGGAGGGAGTGCATGGGGAGCAGGTTCAAACCAGAAGTCACAGGGAGAAAAACCTCATCAGGTGAGATAGCACAGAAAGAAATAGATTGAGGAAAAGTGGTGAGAGTATGAGCTAGGGGAAAAGGAGAGGTCAGGGGAATAAGAAGGGTGAAATAGAAAGATAGTGGATTACCGCTGAGAAGACAAGAACAGACCAGGAGAGCTCTGAGAGAAAAAATAGTGTAGGGGTGAAGAGTAGAGTAGAAAGGGAGCAGTAGGGATATGGTTAAAGGGGTGAAGGGTAGAATAGGAAGGGAGCAGTAGAGATGAGAGACAAAGGAGGAGAGAGTGAGGAAGACTATCAGTAAGAGAGATAGTCAAGGTAAGTTATGCAGAGAAGTGTAGGGAGAAGGAGGACTGCTCAGAGAAAGTGAAGAGGTAAGTATATATGTAGATGAAGGACAGTGACAGAAGACTAAGGGCTTTATAAAAAAAGGGGGCAGAGAAAGGGTGTTTGTAAGTAAAGAGTGGTAGGTAGTCCTTGAACAGTGGAGGGAGTAGATGAAAGATGTCGAGGGGCAGTATAGGCGAGACAGGAGAGTATGGATACAGAAATGGAGACAGTAAGAAGGGTAGGGGAGCACCAACTAGAGGCCAATCAGTTTAATGCAGTAGAGGTCTGAAAGGGGGATATCAGGTAGAGAGAGTTAACATCAGTTGGGATAGGAGAAAATTGTAGTGAAAAGCTGGAAAATCAAGCAGAAGAGAGGGGAGAGTTGAGGCTGCTGGCTGTCCTAGCAGGGAAGCGTACTGCTACCTAGTTATAGTCAAATTAACTACTACCAATAGTTAGAGCAGTACACATACTTTTATGTTTAAAAAAAAATCCTTGTAATGGAAGCTATTCATGAAGCGGTAGGTCTTCAGGTAGGTTGGAATTGTCCGTTTATTGGTGGTACTTAGCCCAGGTGTCCAGGTGGGTACTTTCAATAGATTTAGGCTGGGAAGGGAGGAGCACAAGTTTTCTGTTTTTAAAAAAAATCCTTGTAATGGAAGCTATTCAGGGAGTGGTAGGCCTTAAGGTAGGCTGGAATTGTCAGTTTATTGGTGGTACCTAGCCCAGGTGTCCAGGTGGGTGCTTTCAATAGATTTAGGCTGGGAAGGCAGGAGCACAAGTTTTATGTTTAAAAAAAAAATCCTTGTAATGGAAGCTATTCAGGAAGCGGTAGGCCTTCAGGTAGGTTGGAATTGTCCGTTTATTGGTGGTACTTAGCCCAGGTGTCCAGGTGGGTTCTTTCAATAGATTTAGGCTGGGAAGGCAGGAGCACAAGTATTAGGTGCAGACGCTGGAGCAAGGGAGCACAGCAGCCAGGGGAGGACAAGGTAAATTAAGATTAAATTAATTAATTTGTGGACTTAGAGAAATTAAATTTCTCTAAGTCCACAAAGACACAATGCAACTCCTTCTGATCTTCTCTGTACTTCTCCATCAACACTCAGAGCAAACATTGCATCTGTAGTGCTCGTTCCTGTGACTGAAACCATACTGCTGATCACTAATCATCACCTCCCTTCTTAACCTAGCTTTCACTACTCTTTCCCATAATTTCATGCTGTGACTGATCAGTTTTCTCCCTCTGTAGTAACTACAGCTCTGTACATCACCCTTATTCTTAAAAACTGGTACCAAAACACTTTCTCCACTCCTCAGGCATCCTCTCACTTTCTAAGATTTCATTAAACAATCTGCCATTTCTCCTAAACACCTTCAAGCTTCCACAGGTATGTCATCTGGACCAACAGCCTTTCCATTCTTCATTCTCTTTATAGCTATCCTTACTTCTGCCTTGCTAATCCATTGCACTTCCTGATTCCCTATCACCACATCATCCAGCCTTCCCTCTCCCTCATTCTATTCATTCATCAGCCCCTTAAAGTACTCCTTCCATCTGTTCAACACACTCTCCTTGCTTGTGAGTACGTTTTCCTCATTATCCTTTATCACCCTTACCTGCTGCACATCTTTCCCAGCTTGGTCCCTCTGTCTAGCCAATCGGTACAGGTCATTTTCTCCTTCCTTAGTGTCCAACCTTTCATACAACTCTCTATATGCCTTATCCTTTGCCACCTCTTTCTTTACCATGCACCTCATCTCCTCATACTCCCCTCTACTTTCTTCATCTCTCTGACAATCCCACTTCTTTTTTGCCAACCTCTTTCTCTGTATACTATCCTGTACTTCCTCATTCCACCACCAGGTCTCCTTGTCCGCCTTCCTGTGTCCAGATGTCACACCAAGCACCTTTCCAGCAGTCTCCCTTACTAGCTCTGCTGTAGTTACCCAGCTATTCGGTAACACTTTACTGCCACCGAGTGCTTGTCCACTCTTCCCTGAACTCCACCTCATAATCACCCTTTTTCAATTTCCATCATTTGATCCTTGGTGCTGCCGTCACACTCCTCCTCCTCCTCTTATTAATCACCAATGTAATTCTACAGACCACCATTCTATGCTGCCTAACTACACTTTCCCCAATCACCACTTTAGTCTCCAATCTCCTTCAAACTGCCCCTCCTGCATAGGATATAATCCACTTGTGTGCATCTCCCTCCACTCTTGTATGTCACCCTATGCTCCTCCCTTTTGTTAAAATACATGTTCACCACAGCCATGTCCATCATTTTTGCAAAATCCACTACCATCTGACCTTCTGCATTCCTTACCTTATCATACCTACCCCATCACTTCCTCATATCAGAATTTTGGCTTATATTACCCTTTGACAACAAACAGTTTAACACCACAGATTATACTGTTACCTTTTTCAAAAAAAAAGCATTATTGCTGAATTTCAAAATTATGGACTGGTTGTATTTTACTTTCAGGACAGTTTTATAGGTTCATAGATTCATAAATTAGTACTAAGCTAACTGCCCTTGCAAGCCATTTTAATCTTAGCCAATTAACCATTAGGCCATCCTCCCAACCCTAGCACACTCTATTGTTTATAATGCAAACCTTTGAATTACATGCTCTCTAAATGAAAAACAATGTACCTCTGACATCAGCTTAAAATAAAAACTAACATTCTGATAAATTTTATGTTTTATTCTATTTAAATAGTATTGCTCTTATTTTTCTCTGCATTTGGTTCTGAAATTTCAAATTGTCACCGCAACAGGGAGGCACAAGGCAGTGCATTTCTTCGTGCCAGTCCCAAGCCCAGATAAATGGGGAGGGTTACAACAAGAAAGAGATCTGCTGTAAAATTTTTGCCAGATCAAATATGTGGGCAACAAGAAAGATTTCTATACTGGATCAGTGAAGGCAGGGTTAACAACAATCACCTCCACTACTGTTAGCCAACAGGGTGCTATTGGAAATTTGGCTACTGTTGGCCGAAGGAGAAGAGGGGGATGGCATCTTGGAGGCAGGAGGAGAGCAGGAAGGTTAGGAATGTGGAACTGACGGTAGGAACTTTGAATGTTGGTGTTATGACTGGTAAAGGGAGAGAGAGCTGATATGATGGTGGGAAGGAGGGTTGATGTATTCTGTATGCAAGAGACCAGATGGAAGGGGAGTAAGGCCAAATGTATCAGAGGTGGATTCAAAATTTTCTACCTTGGTGTGGAGGAGAAATGGAGTATCCTGAAAGAACAGTATGTCAAGAGTGTTTTCGAGGTGAAGAGTGTGCCAGGGTGTTGTTTATGAAACTGGAATTTGATGGTGTGATGATGTATGTGGTTAGTGCATATGCTTCACAAGTTGGGTGTGTGATGAATGAGAAAGAAAAATTTTGGAGCAAATTGGATGAACTGGTGGAGTGTGTACCCAAGGATGAGAGAGTGGTTACCGGAACAGATTTCAATGGGCATGCTGGTGAAGGGAACAGAGGGGATGAGGAGGTGATGGGTATGTATGATGTTGAAGAGAGGAATGCAGGTGGTCAGATGGTAGTGGATTTTGTGGAAAGGATGGGTATGGCTGTGGTTAATATGAATTTTAAAAAGGAGCAGCAGCATAGGGTGACTTACAAGGGTAGAGGAAGATGTACACAGGTGGATTATATCCTATGCAGAGGGCCAGTCTGAAGCAGACTGGAGACAGCAAAATGGTGACAGGGGAAACATACTTATGCCACATAGCATGGTGGTCTGTAGGATGATGGTGGCAATCAAGAAGAACATGAGGACAGTGAGGGCAGTGTCAAGGATCAAATGGTGTAAGTGTAAAAAGGATAACTAAGGTGGAGTTCAGGGAAGAGTTAATACAGGAACAAGGTGGCAGTGAAGAGTTACCAGTTAACTTGGCAACCACAGCAGAGGTGGCAAGGGAGACAGCTAGAAAGGTGCTTGGTGTGACATCTGGACAGAGGAAGGCAGACATGGAGACCTGATGGTGAAATGAGGAAATACAGGAGAGTATACAAAGGAAGAGGTTGGCAAAGATGAAGTGAGATTGTCAGAGAAATGAAGAAAGTAGAAAGGAGTACACGGAGATGAGGTGTATGGCAAAGGCTAAAGATAAGGTGTATGGTGAGTTGCATGAAAGGTTGGCAATTAGGGGGGGGGAGTAAAGGACCTGTACAGATTGGTTAGACAGAGGGACCAAGCTGGGAATGATGTGCAGCAGGTTTGGGTGATAAAGAATAAGAGAAACACACAAGCGAGTGTGTGTTGAGCAGATGGAAAGACACTGAGGGGCTGAGGAATGAAGAGAATGATAGACAGAGAAGGTTGGGTGATGTGGGGCAGTGAATCATGAAGTGCAGTGGATTAGGAAGGAGGAAGTAAGGATAGCTATGAAGATGAAGAAGAATGGAAAGTCTGTTGGCCCAGATGAAATATATGTGAAAGCATGGTGGTGTTTACACCGCTAAAAATGGAAAAAGCCCGGCAAGACCGGGCGAAAACGCTTGTGACTCACTTTGTCTTTTTTGTGGAATAAAAGATTTTGCTTCATACTTGAACTATTTCGTTGGACGTTTATTTTCAAACGAAGAGTTATATTTGTGGTTCACAATTACCAAAAAGTTCTCTGGTCTTGGACTTGTTAGGTTTTCGTTTTGCTTTTTTCATGGTGGTGTTTAGGATAGATGGTGGAGTTTTTAACCAGATTTCTCAATTAAATCTTGGAAAATGAGAAGATGCCTGAGGAGTGGAGAAGTGTATTGGTACCAATTTTTAAGAATAAGGGTGATGAGCAGAGCTATATTAAATACAGAGGGATAAAATTGATCAGCCACAGCATGAAGTTATGGGGAAGAATAGTGGAAGCTAGGTTAAGAATAGAGGCCATTTCATGTCGGCAAGGAGCACTACTGATGCAATGTTTGCACTGAGGATGTTGATGGAGAAGTATAGAGAAGATCAAGAGGAGTTGCACTGTGTCTTTGTGGACTTATAGACTGCATATAACAGGGTGCCTAGAGAAGAGTTGTGGTGAGGTCTGGGTAGAAGTGATGGACTCATTCAAGGTGGAGGTGGGATTACATCAAGGGTCAGCTTTGAGACCTTTCTTATTTGCAATGGTGATGAACAGGTTGACAGAAGAGATCAGAAAGGAGTTCCTATGGACTATGATGTTTGTGGATGACATTGTGATCTGTAGTGAGAGTAGGGAACAGGTTGAGTAGATCCTGTTAAGGTGAAGATACACTCTAGAGAGGAACGGAATGAAGACCAGCAGGACTAAGATAGAATGTGTATGAATGAGAGGGAGGATAGAGAAATGGTGAGGATGCAGGGAATAGAACTGTCAAAGGTGGATGAGTTTAAATACATGGGATCAACAATTCAGAGTAATGGTGAGTGTGGAAAAGAGTGCAGACAGGGTGGAGTGGGTGGAGAAAAAAAAAGTGTCAGGAGTGATTTGTGATAGAAGGGTACCAGTAGGAATGAAAAGGAAGGTCTACAAGATGGTAGTGTGACCAGCTATGTTAAAAGGGTTGGAGACGGTGGGACTGATGAAAAGACAGGATTTCGAGCTGGAGGTTGCAGAGCTAAACATGTTAAGATTTGAACTGGGTGTGATGATGGTGGAAAGGATTAGAAATGAGTACATTAGAAGGTCAGCTCAGATTGGCAGGTTTGGAGATAAAGTGAGAGAGGTGAGATTGTGTTGGTTTGGGCATGTGCTGAGGAGAGTTGCTGGGTAGATTGTAAGAATGATGCTAAGACTGAAGCTGTCAGTTAAGAGGAAAAGAGGAAGCCTAAGATAAAGTTTATGGAGGTGGTGAGAGGGGGAGCATGCAGGTCATTAGTCTCACAAAGCACGATGCAAAGGGCAGGAAAAAATGGAAACAGATGATAACTCTGTGGTGACCCCAACGGGAACAGCTGAAAGAAAAGAATTGTGCTTTATACAATCAGTCTTACAAGAATCTATAGTTCTGCCTTACTGACGCTGAAGATAGAAGCATCATGGAAATGCACAGTTCATTATGCAAGTTTATTTCTCTTCACTCAATAATGTGGATATGTTTTCAGCTGTTTTTCCAAAACTGCTTTACTTCTTCACAGCTTAGCTATTATTAAGTTATGCTATTATTTTTGGAGTGTGTAAGGATCTGTTGGCATTCTGTATATATTCAACCATATGCAAATTATTATAATTAGTATTTAAAGAGATTAAGAGAATTCCAAACATTTTTTTTACTCTAACATTTTCAGAACATTTACACATTATCCTATTTATACAGTAATATAGTAATGCACTTGTGCTTCCAATCGGTGAAGATCTTCATTTAACTACTCCTGAACTTAAATAAGTGTCTTTCTTGTCAAAATGACATCCTACTTAATGTATGCAGTCTTAGTGGGTTTTTTTGTAATATTAGCTAAACCCTTGGTGAACTCTTTGGCTTGTTTACTTCTTCATAAAGACAAGCAGTTGCCATTTAAAGACCGTCTTTAAAATGGATAATCAATAGTTTTGATTCTCTTTGCTATGATCTTGCCAAGAGCACAGCGTATTTGTGCTGGTGATTTCAATTTCCAAGTACTATACAGATGTATGGTATACCTCATATACTGCATTTTTTTTAAATTTCATTCACATAATGAGAATTTTTTATCTTGGTATTTCTTACTAATTCTCAGCCACTTAGGTTTCAGATGGTGATACAATATTGCTTTATGAAGGGTGCCCAATAACGTAAGCTAGTATTTGAAAATTTTTCCGTGATTAACAGCAGTGCTGCCGAATGCATGCTATGTTTCTATCAGGACCTGTGCTACTACTGAGGTTTGCAGCTACTGTTTAGATATTTTTCCCATGGGTGACTACTGCAGACCATAAATATGATTTGTGTGTGTGCGATTTCACTGTTGTACTGTAAGACAATTAGTTTTGTGCTTTCTCTCAAAGATCTGACTCAGTATTCTTCTGGATGGCAAATGACCTCTAATGCAGCACGTGTGAGTCAGAGTCTTTGACAGCAAAGATGTTTGGTTTATGATGTCCCCATCTCCATGCCATATTTATGGAAATGCAGCATGGAGATGTCAGGGACATCATAAAATGAGTATATTGATAAATTCTTAGGTTATACAGAGACATAATATATCCTTGAGGGAAGCTAATAAAGCATCTCTTGATTTACTAGGCAATGTTTGAATAGAGTAATTGTTCTCTTTTTCATCCGGTATCTATTGACTAGAGGTCAGTCTGCATTGGTCATATTGTTTTCTTACCTCCATAGTATAAATGATTGGTCATTCCAATGACACGCTACATTGAAATTGTTAATTCTCAAATGCACACTTATTATGACAAGAATCAGTCAATATTTGTCAAAAAACTAGCTTGTCTTGGGTTCAGGTTTAGCTGAAAAGTTTACTACTGAGTTACACCACCCCTAAATGCCGGTATAATTTGTACTTACTCAGACTAAGTCAGGGTTTGTTAATTTTCATCATCCTATGAAAATAATGTATTCATGGTGTCAGGGTAATATATTCATAAGATCTAAATATTCTAAGTAAAAATGTTTACTTCCTATGTTTTAAGACAGGATTTTTAAGAAATCCAACATTTTAGAGGTCTAAGGTACATTTTGTTATTAAGTATGCATAATTTTACCAACATCTCTTGATAGTTCATGATGCGGTGCAATATCAATAAAATTGTGTTAGAGGACTCCTTCTTAAACTATTGATTGGTTTTGAAGCCTTGCATGCTGATGTTCTTAAACTAAATATTCTAACAGGTTTACAGATTGAGGACATATTAGTGATAACCTTTATAAAAGTCTAGTTGGTTGACAGCATCATATATTTATTTCCCATCATTTATCTTAGTGTCTTGTTTTTCTCTCTAAATCAACAAATTTAGTACATCGCTTTATTCTTACTGCACAGTATTTCACAATTACTTGATCTTTAGATTTCAAGATTTTGTTCTATTTGTATTATGCAGTTCATCCATTATATAAATATTTTCACAGACTATTCTATCAGCTATTATTGTGAACCAATGTTTCCATTATTAAATTGATTAAAATCATCTAATTATTCAGAATAAATCTACTAATACATAAACATAGACAGTAGTGATTTACGTTTTGGGGATTTACAATGATTTTTTTAGAAAGGAAAGAATCTCAATGGCATTTAACACTAAATGTTGCATCCCTACCTGTAATAATTGGTAATATACATGCAAAGAATTATAGTAAGAGCATATAGTTAAATAGATAATTAAAAGCTCTGCATTTACGAAAATATTAACCAAGCCATTTCAGAAGCAAAAATATGTGTGCTTTTAATTGTATTCTATGGAATACTTTTGTGTAATACTGATCCTTGGAATTATGAAACAATGTAATTTTTAGCAGTCTAGAATTAAAAAAAATATGATTGGAGTTTTTTTATTGGCAATGTTTGCTTCACTAGTATCATGCACTGCACTTGTTTTCATACGGAGTCAAAACACTGAAAGAAAGTTTTACCCAGATAGGATAAAACTCCAACAAAATGATTAGTTTTTAAGAAGTTTTTCACACACAGTGACGGAGTTTATTTTTAGGAAGTCTTATTTGCTTGCTTTAATACTGGACTCAGTTTTATAAATGCTCACTCAAATGTAATTTTGCTTCATGATTTACAAATCTTCAGACTTGTATAGCTATAGGAAAAATAAAAAATCACATTTTATATTATAAGTATGAAGGTTGATAAAGTTTCTTTAATAATCATTTATTTATAGAACTGTGATTATTAAAAAATATTTTTTTTTTTGCCAGAGAAGGCAATGAGTTCCTAATTGGAATATAATCTCTTGGATATCACTTCTATTTCAATGATTTATTGACTTTTAAAAGCACTGCATACCTCTTGAAATTATTCAGAAAGACAACTGAATGTATATCTTTCTTATTCTGCATATAAAGAATGCTAACATTTTTAAACAGATAAACAATTAGATGGTCCTTTACCGTGATAAACATAAAGATATGTAGGTAATTATTTCTGTGTGTGGGATTATATAAACACCTCAAAATCTCTAAGGAAATCAGTGCAAAAAATAATACAAAATGGGCACTGGCAATGTACTTTTTACTAAATGTGATTTAAGTGAGAAGGAAATATTGCTCATAAATATGTAAATTTGCTTAACATCAAATTTATTCAAGGCTTAAGTGTCCTTCAATGGTCACCATTCAGTAAAAAATTGCTAAATATCGAGTGTACTACACATTAGCCTATGAGTGTCTCATTAGCCTTTGATCATGAAATTAAATATTTTATAGAGCCTCTAGCCATAGATGTATAATGAATCAAACTGAGGTCAGGGCTTTGTTCAGCTCTTTATTAAATCTATACATATTAAGGAACTGTTTGCATTATATTCAAAGAACTGTTCAACTTTAATTAAGGAGCATATTGAAACTTTCTGCTGAAATAAAGAGAGTTACTTTTATTTTAGATGTTTAAATTATGAATCTCAAAAACTGTGTGTGTTACATCAGTGTGTGTAATGGACAATGAATAAGGGTAAAACTATTTACAAGGTAACACACTAGATCTGCTTACCTTTTATGCAACAAAAAAAAAAATGAGTATACAATGCAACATTTATTACATAGATGAAATAATAATGTAACTAAGAAGATGTATTAAATGCTGCAGGATTACCTTATCTGGCACTCTAATTGTATTCTACCATTTATTGTATGACAAACTTACTTAGCATTCCATATGAAATTATGCAGTAGAAGGAAAAACATTTATGACTGAAGGTGTAAAGAGGAAGGTTGGGTGATACAAGTGTAGTTTAGAAACTAGTTATAAATGACTCGCTTTGCATAAAAAGCTATGACTGCCTTATAAGTGAGTGAAAGAATATAAGGGGAGTGTACATTTTGATTTGGACACATCCTGCCAGTTGTATTATGCTGCACTTTAGCATCTTTCAGCTGTAAATATTTGTTTTTCATTTCTCATTGTTTATTCAACCATTGTTCTGACTTTTTCTTTGCAATAATCTTTTCCATCTGTGATGCCATGGTGCCAGCAGTGTACAGAAACAAATACCCTCTATTACATCACAGTGTGCTGTACTCAACACTAAAAACCCTACTACAGCACAGCATCCACAACAATAAGTGGGCAGTGACTTTGTTCCTGTTGCTGTATACCAAGTGGATATTTAATTACAGAAGGCCTCAGTAAGGATTTTAATTTTAATATACTGGAATTCCAGTAAAGAGCTGCTTCAGCACTCCTGTGAAGAGCACCTCGACTTCTTGTGATAATGGCTTTCAACTACTGAATTTTATATTCAAGCAATAATGCAAGTTAGACCTCTGGCAAAGGTACAATAATGAAAGCAAACAATTTTTTAGCCAAGAGAAAAATGTTTTGTAATGTTTATGCTCCAGTCTTGTTAGCAAAAACTCAGGACAACAGAACCTTTTGATTCCCCAAGAGACTGATTATGGAAAGCTGAGTGTGGGGAAAGATACATTATCTGAATGCATCCCTAATCCAACTTTGCAAAGTCACCCTACTGAATGTATGTATTTTGTTATCCTGTGGATAGTGAGCAGTGAGACTATGTATCTTGCCTATTCACCTGAAAACCTTTTCATAGTATGCACATTCTATAACAGTCCCGAGTGGGCATGAACCCACTGCTCTTCCATAAATAGTTAAGCTCATTTGTAGCCAAGGCTATGTTTAAAAATTGAAGCTACCCACTAAACAACCTCTATACCTTCTCTTTTACTACAAGCTATTAGAATATTCCCCCCTCACATTCCCACTTCCCACACTTGTGGGGAAAAACAAGAAGTGTTATCTCCATGCTGTAATTTTCAGTATTTTCAGTCTACAGTTGACATTTATTCATTAGCCATATCCAACTTTCATGAGGATGTGTGACTAAACTTCATTAAAAATATATCAGGCCTTTCTGGCGGGCACACTACTTTTCATATTTCCCTGTAAAGAGATGTTCTCTTCTCTGGATATTTTTATTTTTATCAAAAATGTTCACCTAGTCCCTGGTATGCTAGGACATTTGCATAACCAAGTTGTATCTTGCATGACCTTTTTTTCTGACTCTTGTTACTTTAGAGAGTAGGCTTTGAAAATGTCAGGCCTCATTAGTATCATCTTTTCTTATTTGTAAATAAAGGATTTGCTTGAATACTATCCCTTATTTTATGTCATAAGTTGCAAATGAATTTAACAGCAGCCAGGCCTGTCATTCTCTTTTCTTTTTCCTAGTACATTAAATCCTGAGAAATAGCTTCTACATACTATAAATGTTAACAGACAAACACGATGTTTCACAGGCAGAATAAAATGGATTTAGAGATAATTCCATGCCATACAAGTGAAACGTTACTATGCACTACATTTGTACAGATAAGTGAACATATTTCATCCTGATGGTTTTGATAGCCACTGCCTTCTTCCTTAACGCCTACATGAATATTTTGCACTAGTTAGTTTTCCTTTCATATCTTCACAATGAACTGCAAACTGGATATACTATCTAGACAAAGATTTTCATTCAAGTCCACAACCACCTATGTCACTTTCTCAGAGAATATCACTGAAAAAAAAACTCGAAGTTCTTGTCCAGTCTGGTATCCCACCAGTGACCCAGAGGGTGACAGGACTAACAAGAAACAGAGTAAAAAGAATTAGTCATAAAAAGATCACTGTAGCTAGCAGATCTAGGAGACTCTCTCTGATATCCTCCCTGTGGAAGGATTTAATGATGCCTTGTTGAAGTTTCTATTAGCTTATTCAGTTAAGTAGGTAGATGGGTGAGTGTTCTTGTTTTAATCTACTTACTTAACTGAATAAACTACTTGAAATTTTAACAAGTTATCTTTATTTCTCCCACAAGGAGGATATCAAGAGAAAGTCTTCTACATCTGCTAGCTCAAGCAATTTTATCAGGACTAATCTATTGTACTTTTATTAGAATATCATCTTGGAGGATACAGGTTGGAAATCTGTTCCATCTTCCACGACCAAATCTCTTTCATGCTGGATACATTAATTATGGGTTCACATTATACTAGCTACATAAAGCAAAATACTATAAGGCAACATCCTGCTGTTCTTCTGCTTCCTAATCCTCATCCCCTTATTGCTGATTTTCCACATTTTTTTCTCTGAGTTGCACAAAATGGAGGTTTTTGGAAGGGAGCATACAAGAGGTGTTACAGCCTGAGGAAAACCAGCTCTGATTCTGGGATGGGTATGCCAATAAGCTCTGCAATGAGGGTTTCTTCTCAAATAATCCTTTGTCAGGTAAAGTAGTCATACAATCATAAAGAAAATAGTTGAATCAATAAATCACATACAGATTGCTTTCATGTACCATGAATCAACTAAAACTAGTTTGCCAGAAGACTATCCAGTCTCTTTCATGGCAATATACAAGGACTTGAGTTGTTTTACAAATTTAAATCAATAAACCTAATTATGTGAGGCAGCCCAATATCAAAGTTCATAAGTTTAAAACATTGCACAAAACTTCTAGGATATGTCGGGAGTATATAAAATAACAAAATATGCAATTTAAAAAGGTGTCTGAATTACTTTAAAGAAGATAGGCTACTAATGGTTGAAAATGTGCAACTGTTAGTCTTTTTGCAATAGGCTTTATCAAAAAGATAAATCAGCTAAGGGATAGAGTAAGCACATGATCTTTTCCTCCCTCTCTATATTTGTCTGTGACGTGGAAAATTTCACCTTATCCATGCTTATAATTTAACTAGATTTTAGGATTATGTTTGCTATTGTAGTTTAATAAAAAAAGAAACGTACACATTCACATGATGAAAGCCTTCATCCTTATTGTCGCTGTCATCCTGATTGTGAATGAAAGCATTGATTCCAAGACACACGACCCATTAAATATCATGCTGAGCAATCAGTCCAAATGAAACATGCATTGTGCTGGAGACAGCATGCTGAACTGCACAGCAGAAAGTAAAACTGGAACAAGTAATGTTTCTCAATGTGTATACAAGTATTTCATTTCATGTAATATCTATTAGTGAAGCAATAGCATTTTGTGACATTACCAGAAAAATATTAAATGATATTTAATCAAAATACCATGGTGTCAAATAAATTAATAGTGCTATAGTTTTAAATATAAACACAGTTCTAACCTAATAAAAACACCTTTCCTCTCCTCTCATCTGTAGAAAACAAAGACGTTACCTTTAATATTGTCATTAACAGCAGAGTCATGTATTACATTTTAATCTTGCCTATGCATGGCTCCACATGATGCCGACTCTCAGAAGAGAATTTTGAAAGGCAGGGGTGTGATTATGAAATACCATTTGGATTTATTACTGCCATTTATACCAAGGTCACCAACACCATCAAACATTCTTCTGCTTAATTACACCATTTGCCCGAATACAGCAAGCAAGTGAATCATAACGTGAATACATTTTGTTCAAGTTGAAGTTAACTTGGGCAGAAAAATGCAGTAAATGCAATACCAGTCAATAGACAAAATTCCAGACAGACTACACAATATCCGATTAAGTAGAAAGGTAAACAAAACCGAGTGTTCTATAAAATATAAAAAGCAGAGAATGGCAAAATCTTAAATTACAAAATTTGTATTTTAAAAAGCTTGGTCTAAGCACTTTGGCATTAGGGTTTTTAAAACCAAATCAGATAGAGGTTATGTGCAAATTTAAGGGGCTTGCCAATCTTTTCAACTGTTCTAATGAATGATATGGTGCAGTACAATAAACATGGAAAAACAGACATTAAGGTTTATTAGTAAGATTTTAGTTTATATGATTGAGATTTCATTAAAGTGGATGATAGAAACATTCATGCATAAAGTCAGAAAGAAATTATCTGTTTTATTACAGGTGGTGAAGGAATGTGTTATAATTTTTTTCTGTTATGTTTTGAAATGTAAACCAGTGCTCTTAGCTGGCACTTTGATTTCCATAAGAGAGGAAAGCTGTGATGTGTGCCATTAACTGTTTTGCTGAATCTGTTGTTATTCTAGTTGTTTTTCTCTGGACTAAGTATGCTTTGTGGAACTAGTTGCCATGCTTCACAGACATTATCTCACCGTTTTATCATAGATTTGATTTCTTCATTCAGACAAAGATGCAACATGTAGCCAGGAAGGGAGAGTCTAGAATTATAGGCAGGGTGTAAAGAAGGACTAGCAAATGTTAAGTACGATCTAAAATTATGGAGTCCAGTCCATAATACTGCGGACAGATTCTACATAAAATACTTTGATTTCAGGGAATGGTCTACCACTCCTTATTTTAGGTTGAACTTTTAATGTTTTGAAAGACTATATAGATGCATCTGAGCTGCAACAACTGGCATTAAATGAAAGGAACACACGAATCCCACATCTGTGTCTAATGTCAGCTGATACAAAGTCAAGATGGGAATCACTCTTCTTGTGGGTTAGTTCTAGAAGAGACTTGTACTGGCTGTGAAAGGCAGTAATTTTGTAAAATTTTATTGGGTTTAGCTTCTGGGCCAAGTTAAAGACACCCAAAATGATGGTGCTTGTTGGCAAGTTATTAAACATTTGCTTTAATAGTATAATGAATATTTGAGAGAAAGGAAGGTGGTATCTATACACTGGCATTGTAATTAAGTATGGGGATTTTCCAAGAGTAAGACGTTATAGTCTCCATTTAGGCATTTTACCACTGGTCAATTCTACTGTGGCTCAGATGATGATATCAACAGATACTTGATTTGTAGCATGACACCTCCACTAGATCTAGATCCTGGTTTTAAGTCAGAAATCTTGGGTCTATTTAAAAGCATTAAATGGGCAATTTGTCACACCTGATATGATTGAGACCATATGGTCAAAAATTCAGTATATTGAACCATTTTGATGGAGACTGTGGTACAGAAGAGATCAGAGAATTTGCCCTTTGTCCTGCTGTAGTGTGAACCTGGAGTTGGTATACACTATTAGCAGAGAGTGAGGGGGGATGGAGGGGGTCTTACATCCCCTGCAAAAGTAGTGTTTGTGTTGTTTGCAGGTGGTGTTTGGGTGTATTTTGTTCATTAATGGACTGAATTGTCGACTATATTGTCTTGATCATATTGGAATCAACAGTTTGGTTGCTTGATACTTTGAAGCAGATACAGAAATCTTAGCATAGCTGGCCTGAATAAAGGCTGTGGGGAAAGAAGTATTCTTTCATTCAGATTTTTTTAGAAATGGCTATAGTATACGAGAATCTTTGTATCAGCTTACCTCTCTCATCACAGTTTTTAATAATATCTGTTGCGGTGGGGTCAAATTTAAATTTCTATCCAAAGGTGAATATAAAATCTCATTCTTTATATCTTTTAGGATGTTCTGAGAATGCAGCCAGGTAAATGTCCTTAACAGAGTACCAATGGTTACAGCTGTAGATGGAGTATCTAGAGAGTCATACACACAAATTTAAACAATGAGTAGTGATCTGTGAAACACAATAAACTAAATGACACAGCAGATTTTTCCTCACATTAAGTAATTGCAGAAAGATCATTCCACATACATTCACAATTACTCAAAAAAATGTAGTATATGAGCCTAAATCAAAAATTCTAAAAATTAATTTGCAGAAGCATTCACTTCTTTTCCCCAGACTTATCAATTGTTCTACCATCCTTGTCAGAAAATAAAGGTTTATTGTTAAAATGCTTGGCAGCAGCTGGCTTGACAAAAGCTTTAGCTGCTGGGTCAGTTATAGGATGGGTGTATAGAAAACTGAAACTGAGGACATTTATATACTCTGCTTTGTTATATTCCACAGGCTGGCTATTAGGGGAAACTATAGGCTTTGACAAAGACATTCTCCAATGTTTAAAGCAGTAGGTGGATGGGAGGAGGTTTTGGGAATTCCAGTTGTAGCATTTCATAGTATTTTCTGAGGGACTGAGAAACGATGTTCTCTCAAAAAAATGGCTAATTTTGGAAATGGTCTTTGAAAAAAGAAAACTCTTGACAGGGAGATTTAGACAGTATTGCTCTTCTCTGAGGGGAAGTAAATATGGTGGGAAGAAACAAGCCAGGGAATTGTTATGGCTAGGCTAGTATAGACTCTAGGGCCGAGAGCTACCAAGCTATGAGACTGAATTAGAAGTCTGAGGAGAAAAACACGCATCAGTCCCATAACATTACTCTCTAGATTCAATTTCTTGAATTGCTTAAGTAAAAAAGAGGAATCCCTTCTTCTCTTACCATAAACCTCTTGATAAGAAATAATAGTTGGTACAAGATCATAAGCTGGAGTAATAAACTATTTTTGTCCACTGAAACTTGAACAGGGGAAGATATGATTAGTTTTCCGTTTCTTTTTTTGAAAGGAAATAAAGGCAAACAGCATTTTTAATGGTAGAAACAGCTTCTCAAAGTATGAGAACAACATTCTGGTTAAAGTTGGGGCAGCATTTCTGCCCTTCTCTCAACACTGATGAAAGTGACTATCCCTTGTTCACTAAGTCGACTGCAAAAGCCAAAGAGGATATAGCTAGTCCATAGTGATTGTGTGGGCAACACCAGAGTGAACCCCGGGAAATAGATGAGTGGTCTGAGGAACCAGCTTTGGCCACAGCAGACAAATTGCTAGCCTGCTGTAGGGGAAAATTATGCATAGCTAACATTTTCTTTTTTGTGGCTGGAAGGAAGACTGGCCATGGGATGGGTAAATTGTTTAGCTGAAAAGTATGTCTTTCCCAGTGCAGTTAAGCAGCATAAGCCACTACAATGTCAGTAGTAGTATAAAGTTACTTTTCTAAAGAAAAACACAATAAAAAATGCTAATACACTTAACCAGTCCCATAAAGAAATTTAAACACAGATTATCTACAGAAAAACATGTTTCTAAAATAAAAATGTTTAAATCAAATGTTAACTTGATAAACATTAAAAGAGGGGTTCTGTTTAAAAATACAGCAAAATCACGTGTCAGTCAATAAATACAGAGAGTTAACAGTAACATTAATATGTTGCAAGTTTTTTTTTTTTTTTTTTTTAAGGGAGCTATAGAACATCACAAGATGACAATGGATCCTCAAAAGACTGCAGAGGAACACTCTTTCTGCCAGCAGGAAAACTCTGAACAGCTTGGTGTTCAGATCTGTGTTTTAGTCAACTCAGCTCAAGCCGAGTAATGGCTTGGCATGTGGAAGGTGCCCTGAGGCTTTCAAGCTGTCCGGCTATATCCTATGCATGGTGTAACCTGTAATATATCTTAAGCTACAGCATCAGTGATCAGTATGAAGCACATCTAATAAGTGTTATGCTGTCATTTAATTCACTACTTTACTAAAAATCCACTACTACAAGTATCTGTCTAGTCTTTCTCTGTAATAAAACTACTGAGGGAGAACAACTAAGGACGATGTGCTCTTCCAGTTAGCATTTCAGCACAATGGAAATAGTTGTAATACAAAATAAACATCTGTGTGTTGGTTTTATGGATCTTGGAGAAAATAGAAAAGGTTTTGAGAAATCTGCTTGACCTGGTGATTTTGTTCTTAAATCACCTAAGCATCACATTTCACTTGTTTTATCATTGGTTATTTATGCTTCTTAAGTGAAAGTTAAGCAGACAGAATATATCTGGGCCTCATCTTCCCTGATAAGATTCAAGGCCTGCAACCAATGCAAGCAATGTTTGACTCCCTGCTGGTGATTTTTCTCACCCTCCCTCTCATTCCTTGCTCTTTTTAAACTTGGTTATTTTGACCTGAATTCCCTTACTGCATAATAAGCTTTGGAAGCTCCTCCCATTACATACTCCTGTTTATATCTTGATTTATTTATTACATTTCCTTGTGCTTATGTTGAGAAAAGTGCGTTTTGTCTCTCATTGTCAAGTCTGCTGAATACCTTGTCCTGAATTCATTATCTAGCTAACTGACAGATAAATTACTATATTTTAACTCTCCAGCAAAACTCTTTTCGATGTGTCTAAATCAAGAGGGCTGAGGATTTTCTGTCTTTTGCTGTAGGTGGTCACCTGGTCTATTAAATTAAGAAACACTCTGGAGAACCCAAAGGGATTGTCAGCTTAGCTTGTTTCTAGTGCATGGATCAATTCAGCATGTTTGTATGGCTCTTGACTTATTCCCACAGAGCTCAGCAACACTTTGCATCCTCACCTATATCTCAGAAGTGTTTCTCTTGTATCAGGTGCCACCCAGGCAAAGCAAAGTACTTTTTGTTTAATAATTGCACTTCTCTAAGGTGTTAAGTATACCACTGTTGATATCTTGAATTATTTATTTCTTTTCCTAATGCTTATTTTGAAAAAAAGTGCAATTTGCCTATCATCTATTCTGATTTACTTGCTCTGAAATTCATTATCCAGATAACAATTGGCTAAATTAGTGCATTTTACACTCCAGCAAAACTCTTATGTGTTTTTACATTGAGGACTGAAGAGTTTCCACCTAGTGTCAGTAGAAGGAGGTAGCCTTGTTGTAGCTCAACTCATAAAGGGCCTGTCATAATGTATATGGACTTTCCCAATTTCTCCATAGCTGGTTTGGTAAATGTGGGCATCCTGAGACACTGTAGCAATTGCCTCATATTCACAGACAACCATTTAATCCTTACAGAAACAGATATACTATGTGAAACTTGTACACACACATTTTCTCTGAAAGCAAAACTCTAGCATACAGGCACTCATAACAACAACCAGGTTGTCAGAGCACACATGTACACCCACCCCTACTCATAGTATTCACCCCACACATACACCAACATATACTGAGGCACTTAAATGCAATCTTCCCAAACCCCAAAGAACTCCAAGACACTCCACTCATTAAAATCTTTCTCAGTATACTCAGAAGCACTCTAAAAAACATCACACAGCACTCTGTATACAGCCATACAGAGTTAAGCCTCATCTACTAAACCCATAAAGCAAGCCAACACATTACCCTGGACACTAGCATGGGGGAATCAATTGCACAACTTAGAAATGCCCCTCTCACCAGGCTGAACAAGGAGAAAATAATGGTCAGTTGCCTATCAAGTGCTGGGATCTGACAAGTTATGCACACACTCAAGTCCTTGTACCAAAAGTACCTGAATGAATCAGTCATAGTCCATGTAGGTGTAAATGACCCAAGATGCATCTCCATAGATTATATAAAGACAGACATCATGGAGCTCTTGGACCATGTGTCACAGGCTGGTAAGAGTCTAGCACTGAGCAGCAAAGATGATGCCACAACATGAACAGATGATGATTGACTTTGATGATTGGCTTAGATTCTCCTGTCATTTTAGGGAGATGCAATAATTGTCAGCATGGGAGGATATGTTCAACAGAACACATTGCTTTGCCAAACATGGTCTATATCTTTCCCCTCTAGCTTTTTAAATACTAGCAAAAATAAAGTCCTGCTCCAGTGAGTCTTTTTTTTAGGCAATACCAAATTGACAAGCTTTCCAACATAGCAAAACCAAGCCAAAATAATCTAAAGGTATGAATCCTCAATGCCAGGAGAGTAAACAAGAAGCTCCATTCACTCCAAGTTCTCTTCATCTTGAAGGATACATAAATCTGTGCATTTACTGAGACATGGAATACCCTAGCATGCAAGGCATTACATACATTTAGACCAGCAACTGCACTGGCAGGGACCAAAGCTGAAGGTGTCTCAATCTACATAAATAGCGAGCATACCTCAAGTTCGGTTAAACAGGATGACTCTTTTGCCACATAGTAATAACCACTGACAAGGTCCCATACCATAGCAAGTTAGAAGTCCACCTCAGTGACAAAGAAAACCCATAGCTCATACTTAGATCTGTAGGAGACACTCACCAGTCAACCCATTTCTAATCTCGGAGCAACTTCAGTTTACCCCTCCATAGACTAGGAATACCAATATACAATGCGAAAGTTGCAGGCACAGAGATTCCTGGACTTTAACACAAATGCCTTAGACCAGATATTGCATACAACCACAGTATAGGCACAAACATATAGGAAATGGTACTCACAAATATAGGTGAATGCTAATCTCGCCCTTTCCCACCCCCCAGTGTTGTGTCCTCTTTGGTGAGATCAGACCAGAAAGCTGTCTCCTTTGTGATAAAATTCAATTCTGTGACTCTGACATCTGTAACAGTTAGGAACTATTCCAAGGCAAACTACCACTTAAGTGACAGCCTGTCAAAATTACAAACTGATCTAAACTCAAACAGTGCCGCCTATTCGGAAATTTTCTCAGACACTCCATACAGCCATGTCAATAGTTGCATATAGCCTGCTGTGCCTAACAAAAATAATCCCAAATCAACCTCATAAAGAAGCCACTCTGGTGGTGTCAAATATTAAACCGGTTCTACAATAAAATAAAACACTCTCACAGCAAAACTTAGGAAGACCAAAACCCACAAATATAATAATTCTCTCATGAAGCCAAATAGATAACCAAGATGTCAAATTAAGACCAACAAAGCCAAGTTTATGGTTAAGATATCTTCCCAGGTCAAGTACAGCCATAAGGACTTCTTGAGCTATGACAGAAACCTTAAAGATAACATACAACAGTCTGATGAACTGGTTGAAAAGGGAGTTATATTCATGGTGCTGGAAGATGTAGAAAATCTACCAATTAATCTTCATCTTCATCATCAACTTCCCCCCCCCAGCTGCCCCCAGGAAATATTAAACATAACCTCACAAACTATCAATAGGGAATAGGTACTAAATGCACTCCCTTAGGCCAAAAACACGCCCTCCATAGGCCCCAATAATATCCCTGGATGTCTCCTAAATAGACAGGCTTTGTGCCACATGAATGGAGGACTGCAATGGTTATCCCTCTACACAAGGGCAGACAATCAACAAATCCTAAGAAATAGAAACCCATTAACCTGACAAGTCAAATCTGCAAAGCCATGAAAAGAATTATCATTGAAATGATATCATGGAAATTAATGACATAGTAAATCTTTGTAATGGGACCCAACCCAGTTTGGTTTCATCAAAGGCAAGTCATACGTACTAAAACAGGTGGACTTCTTGGAGAATGTCAGCAAGGCAATGGATGACAGAAAAACAATGTATATTGTCTATCTTGACCTAGCTAAATAATAAAATACTACAGGTATTGTTAGTAAACAAATGAAAATAGGGATGGCTCCATATGTCACAAATGACTCATAAATTCGACCCAAGAAATTAAAAGTGGAGAGACCACCTCCACTAATAGGCCTGTCACCAGCGGAGTCCCTTAGGGCTCCATGCTGGGTCTGCTGCTCTTTGGCATCTAATACCTGGAAGTCAGTGCCAGTGTAACGTGTCTCTGGATGACCAAGTTGGCAGATGATTGCAAGCTTGAAGCAATCATTGAATCCACCCAAGACGCAACCATCCTACAGGAAAGGTCTAACACAGACAAATGATTGCTGCCAAAGCCACCTCTTAAAAGTCAAAGCCATGAAATGCATGATAGTATCTTTTGAAAAGCTGTAGAACCTGTGTAACTATACCATCAATAAAACATCCCTAAGAGTAGAACCACTAGTCAGAAACTTGGGGCTGCATGTAGATAGTAACCTGGCTTTTGATCAACATGTGGCTAAGGCAGTAAGAAACTCATTCTAAATCAATCAACTGATAAGTAAGGATATGGCATCTGGGTCCAGGTAAGTCACTGTGCCACTTTATTTGGCCATCATCAGAGCCATCACTGAGTACAATGTCCCTTTTTGTACATAGATGACCATCACATGTAACAGCTGGAATGTCCATAGAGATTTATTACAATAAGAACACAGTGTGTAAACAAAACGCCCTTTGCAAACTGTCTAAAAGCTCTGTCTTTTGTACTGTTTCTTACAGTGCTGAGAGGTAATATAAGCCTGGCATACAAGGCATCCTTTCACTCTTTTCTGATGGACCTTTTGCATATCTACAAAATAAATAGTGTAACTACTTTCGAGATCCAGACTTAAATTTTGCTTAGGATATAAAAAGGACTTGTTGGCGAAACAAGCATCTCTCTCAAAGAATTCCCAGTTTCTGGAAGAAGTTTCTCATTCATGTGAAACAAACCCCTTCCCTAAACTTATTCAAGTGTAACAGAGGATGGGAAACTGGATATTCAGCTCTGGTCTGGAAACTGTCTCTCTAATGGACAGAGGCAATAGTTAGATCATGTCCTAGATAACACATATCCCTTTAAAATAACTTCTAAAGCACAACAACTTGTAGAAGACATTTAAGTTGCATTGATAGGCTTGTAAAGGCCCAACTGGTCATTAGCCTAGCACATACCTATGAACCTATGGACCTCACCCCCTTTGTCACAAATTTTTCTGATCTCAGAACTGGAAGAGCAGTGCTCTGAGAGAAGAGCCTTCTCAGTGCAAGGAGTTTGACCTCTTGGAATAGCAATTACTTGGGAATGTTTTCCAAAGTTTTGACTATGACTTATTGGGAATGTGATTTCATATAACTTATTTTTACTGTAATTAATTGTCTGTTAATTAAATGAGAATCCATTAATCATACTAAATGCAAATGTGATTTACTATAGCATATTCAAAACACGGGTAAATTTTTACAACTGGTTAAAAGTTTCAGTCTACAACAAGAATAGCTATTTCTTAGTCTCATTACTACACTGTTGACTGGAATTTTTGCAAGGGAATGAAGGATCTTTTAGTTAGCAAAAATCAACCTTTTCTGCTGCTGTGTATGCAGTAGCATGCTCCTATTTAAACAAACATTTAACTCTAGTTACCTGCTTGCCCAGTTTCATCACTAGCTATAGTTGAGCACAACAAATTTTTTCACACTCACTCTTAAATGACTAAGTATTTTATTGACATACTCCATTAAACGTCATATTCCTCAGCAATATGAAACAGTAGATAATCTTGCTACACTGTTTCTGCAAACCTTACACTGATAAAATTGATTCAGAAATTAGACCAGAAGGCAAAAATCTGTATTCATGTTTACTTAGACTTTTATAATAGTAAAGACCTTTGGAGGCACCTTTGCAACAAGAAGTCAATTAAAATAATATTTATTTTGCTTAATCTTTAAACCTGTAGATAAAGTTTGAGTATTAAATGGGTTGAGTTCTATTTTTAATCTGGCAATTGAATTTGAGTACCTTTTTTGTGGCATATTCAGATGATTATTTCTAGATACAAAACCTCAGTGCATCCATTATAGCATAAACTGAACATGTAGCACTAAATTAATCTACTCACAAACTAAAACAGTTTTGCTCAAATAAAAAAAAAAATAATGTGTGGCTCCTCAGCAAAGGTGAAAGATACATATTCTAAAATATAAACTGCTAGTGTTTTGTTATATACCACGAGCAGACACAGAGAGGAGTGTATTTATTCTGACAAGGATATGACCAGGGAAGTGCATGATTAATATAATCATGCAAGTAGCCATTTATTTACATTCCTTAGTGAGAAAGGAAATCCCTTTGCATCTCATTTTATACAAGCTGTTTCAGCACTGGATAGTTGCTGCTGCACTGCTAAGAAGAATTATGATCTAGTAACAGAGCAGTAATAATAATGAAGCGAGGCAGTGTCATTATGCTACTTAAAAACAGTAATACAACAATTTGTTTTTCTCTCTGATCTTCCAACAACACATATTCTATACTAGCATGTTTTCATACATAAAAATGCTTGCTAGAACTTCTAAGCTTTTCTTTATTAGCAAACAATGGCTCCTAGAACTATATAGTTAGATAAAAGGAGATGGTTTTGTAAACAAGGAGTACATACACAGAATCAATATAAATCAAGCCCAAACATCAGCATTCTAATTGTGTATTTCCATCTTGAAGTCTCCAGATTTAATCATCATATATTTGGTTCCAAACAGTATTTTTGCTGTAAATGATATAGCCAGGCAAACACAGAGTTAATGTCGTCATGTACTTGCCTATTAATTTACATTCCTTGGTGAGAAAGGAATTTTCTTAGGATTATTATTCTAAATATATGCCATCAATATTTATTATCTGTACATTTCATAAACAGGCAATATATCTTACTGGCCATGAAAGGGTCAACAATCTGAATATATGGGGAAAAACAGGTTTGCACTTTTCATAGATAGTGATGTAGCAGATAGAAATGAATGCTTACCTTAAGACCCCTCACATAGCACCAATTTTTATGTTGATTATATGTTCGATACTATCCTTCCACCTGCAATCTACTGAGATGTTTCAGATAGATGAAGAAAGTAATCATAAGCTGCCACAAAATGTGTTATTTTTCCAAAAGTTATACACCAGTGTCACAAATTAAAGGTCAAAGACATTCCCTTGTTTACAGAATGTCACTTCCTGAGTAAATAATTGTGTAAACAATAGTGACATTATTCTCTGCCTGTGACCCACTAAATGACTGCAGGTAAGATCAGATAAGGGCAGACATTTAAAAAGAAAATTAAAGACAGGTTGAACAAGAAAATATTGTAAGGAACCTAATGAGGAGACAAACAAACAGTTTAAATGTCAGCTTTAAATAAATTCAGGCAATGTCATGAACAGGAGATTCAAGTGATCATAACTGATGAGCAAAGAATGGTACCTTCAGCAGACAGTTGTACATGGCTAGGTTAAATCTGGATTTGTGTTTATTTAGTGTTGAACAGAATAACAAAAACAGAATGGCAGAAAATAATTTTACACACACAAATGCATATTTTAAAAGGGTATACCAGAAATAAAGAAGAAACAGCAAAATTGAAAAAAACATTGACAATTCAGTATGCATCCCCCAAGACGTAATCTTGGTGCATACAACTGTAAAATGATCTTTTTGGCAAAGCATATCTGGATGCCAATCTCCCCACATCCCCTGTTACTTATATATGCTGCTTAAGAGATTGCATAAAAATAGAGCTTTCCCATAATATGGGCTTACACCCCAACCTCAGTAATACTGCACACTCACACAACTGACATCCCTCTGTTTTATGACCAAATTTGGCTGACACAACAGATGTTATTTTCAAGTTAAATGGTTTACTGAATATGTAGACAAGCACAGTAACATAACTAAACTGCATTACATAAATAAAAAATTGCACTGTGTATATGTGTCCGTGCATGTGTGTATATGCAGGCAACATGTACAATTCATGAGATTGTGAGGAGGTATTAAAAATCCTATCACAACTGCATAGTGGTCCATAGGGCAGACAATTTAACATAAGATCCATCAGGGATGAGGCATGTAAGACAGCAACATAGTCCACATATACCAAGGATAGGACAGCAGTCAGCATAAGAGCACCATTGAAATGTGCGTAAAAATGTTATAATAACAAGGGGTGAGATGGGGGGGGGGCAATATAGCCCTAGGTGGTAAAGAACAAGCAAAATATCATACATAAGGACAAAAGGAAAGAAGGAAAGAGTGGAGATGAAAAAGTCATA
>NC_056749.1:503867824-503927824 GCF_019279795.1 Protopterus annectens
GTATGTTGTATTTGACATTTTGATCGTTCGTTCATGTAACATAGACCTGTATAAAAGTAAACACATGTATAGATATAGCTATACATTTCAGTAGTCAGCACAGGATATCCCTGCTAGCAAAAGACAATTACAACTACAGAGGTTAGACACAACATACAGTGCTAAACCAAGAATAGTAAGTTCTCCCTCTCTCCCTAGCCTCTTCTCAATGGCTGAGCAGGTCTGGGTGGTGCTTGCAATGGTCACTTTATTGCACCTGCACTGCTTGCCATAGAGTGCAATTCAAATAGTATCATCCTACACTCTAGTTGGTTTCAGGATTCAATAGTTTTAAAGAGGACAACTTCATACTCCCCCTTAGAGGTGCTCCTAATTATCACAGTGCAGCTGATGAAAACGCTAAAGTCTCTTTTGCAGCATGTAGGATCTCTGCCAGACTCAGTGCCTGTTGAGACCATGCCAGTTCTCTAGGTCTAATCTAGGAGGAACATTTTAGCCTGGTATGACCAGCTGCACATACTGGAGACCATCTGATACACATAAGTAGGTAGCAGGATGATAGCATGATTCAAAATGAACACCCAGCCTCATTGTCATATTCAGTTACACAAGCCGAACGACATGGTGTCAGAAAGGGATCCTGAGTCAAAGCCATGAGGTGCAGAGTTAAAGTTGGAGGTGTATAGAGGAGTGGATCACTCCTACTGCTCAAATGACTCACAGACAGGTCAGAAACAAATTCCAGGAACTAAAACATGCTTATATGATTTTTTACTTAATGTTAAACAAAGCCCTCAGAATGCTCAAAACAAATTTCTAATTAAATGAAATGTCCGAAACTGTGACATATTGATAAAATTATTTGAAATTATGAAAATGTTTGAAGCAGTATGTGAATCACATAAAATGTATAAAAAAGGAAAAATGACTGTATTTTTTGGCTGTGTTACTCTTTCAGATTAACTAAAGCTATTCAAAGTACCCGAAGTGTGTGCAGTATTATAATTCAGTGATTTTGCAGAGCAGCCATTTCAGAGAGATTTTGTGCCTTTGACCATTATTGCAAGTACCTTGTGTGTGCAGGTCATGGATAATTGCAAGGGCCATATCTGCATTGTGTTTAACCATCATTTAATGGCATAGCATAAAGATTTTGCAGACCAAGTCTGCTTGTATTTGATAACATTGCAGAAAATTGGAGTGTGTTTGAGCAAAAGTACAATATTTTCATACAGGCTGCTTTTTATGACAGACACATGTACAAAGGCATTCATTCTGCTTAATTTAACTGGCTCAGAAGCCATTGAAAGGAAGTGTCCTTTGGTGTATGCCCCGGCTGTTTATGCATGGGAGGGAGAACTGCCATATAGTGGTACCGGCTGAAATGCGGGAAGTCCCTGAGCATTTAAAACAAATTTAGAGAAATGCGTAACCCCCAAATGATTATTACAATAGAAAGGCACTTATTTTACACAAGGGATCAAAAGCCTTTTGAAACTTTTGCAGCATGTATAACTGATTTGAGAAACAAGGCAAAAACATACTGATTTGATTTGAGAGAAGAGTTAAGACAGGCTTGTGTGTGGTATTAAAGATGATATAGTGAGAAAGATTTTGCTTCAAGACAGTGATTTAACTTTGAATAAGGCCACTGAGATTTGTCAGATATATGAGCTCACAGAAAAGCACACACATATGCTTACACATGAGAAAGGCACGCATGTGGCAGCTTCTATTACTAATGTTGATAGCATGCAGCATGTGTTTAAGACAAAGGTCCAAGAATGGGGCAGCTTCAGTAAAACCCAGAGCCTTTCTAGCAAGTTTCAGGGCAGCTCCAGTAAAATCCAAAGCATGCTCAGTGAAGCACAGAGTTGACTCAGCAAAACCTGTAGCTAGCCTCATAGTCAGCTTTCGTAATTTTGGAGGTAATCCTGAACCTAAAAGATAAAAGTGCTTAGCTTTTGGTCAGCAGTTCCACAAATGTAAAAAGTGGAATCATTTCAAAGGACTTTGTAAATCAAACAAAGCTCATTCTTTTATTAAAAGTGAACATTGAAAGAGGCAAGTTGATCAGCTAGAAAACTGTGACCCTACTTTTTATGTTGATGTTGTGTCAGTGCTTGGAGAACCAGTCAATGCAGTAGATCTGTAGTCAAGAAACAAAGTATTTTGTACTGTACTGATTAATTTAAGGCCTGTAGTTCACAAAGTTGATACTAGTTCAAAGTGCAATGTTATGTCAGCAGAAATGCTTGCCAAAGTAAGTGCTGGTGAGAAGCTTTATCTGGCAAAGTGTGTGAAGCGTGTTGCTTATGATAGTGAAGAAATTCAAACTGAGGGCTCAGTAGTGCTTTCATGTCACACTGCTGAGACTTGCAGTTTAACATAGTCAAGAGACCCATGCAGCCATTATTAGGCCTCAGATGGTTTGAAAATGGGACTTCATTTAATAAGGAAGTTTACCATGTAAGCTTGAATGATAACCGCTCAAATTTCACTCAGACTATTTTTTCTGAATATGCTTATCTTTTTCAAGACAAACTAGGCAAACTCCCGGTTGTGTACTCCATGAAGTTGGACCCTAAGTCAGTTACCAGACCAGCATATAAAGTTCCAGTAGCTATGCAGAACAGATTCAAGCCTGAGCTAGACAGAATGATGCAGCAAGATTTTTTCTAGTTGAAGACCAACTGAATGTGTATCCTCCATGGTAGGAGCTCATAAAAGTTCAGATGATATTAGAATATGCACTCATCCAAGAGATTTGAAAATGACCTCATCACCCCATGTGTAGTCAAAAAAGTTGCTGCTCTTATGCCAAATGCCACTGTTTTTTTTCTGTCTTAGATACACAAATTTTGTTTTGGCAAATTTTGCTTGACTGAAAATCTTCATTGCTCACCACTTTTTGTACACCATTTGAAAAGTACAAATTTTTGAGAATGCCATTTAGAATAAATTCTGCCAGTGAAGACTTTCAACGTGCAGTAGCACAAATTTTTTCTGGCTATCCATGTGCTATTGCAGTAGATGATATTTTAGTAGGAGCAATGATGAAGTCGAAGATAGAAACCTCAAGAAAGTTCTGGAAACAGCTCATTTAGTCAATCTTAAGTTGAATGGAAAATTCAGGCTACAAGAAGTTACTTATGTTGGTTCCTTGTTTACCAGTTCAGGCTTATGACCAGATCCTTCCAAGCAAACAGCAATTCTAGAGATGGCAGCTCCAGACAATGTACAATTCCTTCAATGTTTTCTTAGCATGGTCAATTATTTAGGCAAGTTTATTCCAGATTTCAGCTACTTTACAGTACTGCTCAGAGAGTTGACATGCAAAAATATAAGTTGGTCATGGTCAAAACAGCACCAAAGGGTATTTGACATCCTGAAACAGAAAATTGCCAGTCCACCTACTTTAAGATACGATGATGTTCACAAACCAGTAACTCTTTACTGTGATGCTTCTAGGTTTGGTCTTGGTGCAGTCATTCTTCAAGTGGGTAGATCAGTAGCCTATGCTTGGAGAACCCAAACTGAGATGCAATATGCTAAGATAGAGAAAGAACTCCTAGCAAGTCTGTTTGCATGTTTGAAGTTCCATGACTGTATTTATGGATGACCTATTCAAAGCAAGACTGACCACCAGCCTTTAGTCACTATTTTGAAAAAAAACAATGCGCACAGCTCCTGCTAATTTGCAACCCATGATGCTCAAATTGCAAAAGCCCAAATTTCAGTCTTGCTTACACAAAAGGCAACCTTCTTTATCTTGAGGATACTTTATCCAGACCACCCAGAAAAAACACTGAACAGCATGAAAATGAGAAACCTTATTTTGAAATCATGGAAGTGAGAAATTTTTCTTCCACATCTTGAGCTTATTACTCATAGAAAATATAACCGACCAACCAGAAGTTAAAGGTCCACTAAAGCAGTAGTTATGTCAAACAAAAAAGTGTGGACCACCAGGCTAGAATATAAATCTTTTGTTACTTAAGACAGGTTAGCGCTTTCGGGAAACAATCCCTTCTTCAGACAAATCCATAACAGTTCAAGCCAAGTTAAATCCATTTAACTAACCAATCAAATTCTAAAAACAATTAACTGTTTAAAAATTAGATCTATGCCTACTTAAAATGGGGGTTAAAGGTACCATACCATTTAGACCAGGGGACCTATCTGCCCCTAGTTCTATAATCCATTTACCTCATAAAATTCAGTAAGATTTTTAACACCCCCCCCCCCAACTTGGATTAACATTAATTAACTGCAAAACTTGAAAGGAAAAAGAATGCCCCTCATTTTCCTTAATATGTTGAAACAAAGCATTATGTTCCCTTTTTAACCTAATATCTGAAAGGTGTTTAAAAATTCTATTATTTAATTTACAGTTTGTCTTCCCCTCATAAAAAGATACACAGCATTGCCATCTAGCTAAATAGATTATATTCTCAGTATTACAATTAGCTGTATGGTTCAGACAATATACTTTGCCTGTTACCGGATGAAAAAATGTCTGCTCTTTACTTATAGATGTACAAGCCTTACAATTCAAGCAGGGAAACGTTCTTTTCTTATTACTAAGGGGAAACTACCAGCTTTTCTAAAGGGATCTCTATGACAAAGTATTTGCTTGAAATTTTGTTTCCTCTTGTATATAAACCTTGGTTCATCACCCACTATATATAGATAGAATTTTTAAACACCTTTCAGATATTAGACATTTTAGCCAGGTAAGTCAATATAAAACAAACAGGATATGCAATATGAAGTCAGAGAAAAAAACAGGACTGTGGCATATTTAGAAAGAGAGTCAAAGGAGAGAAATAGATTGAAGTGCATGAAGAAGAGAGTTAGGAGGTGTAAGGTATGAACAGGGACTTATTCATATTTAGGGATATAGTTTATCCTGGGTTTGAGCAAGAAGAGAGACGTTTTGACTGGAATGTCTTTCAGAATGGGATTATAGGACTGGAAGGACTTGGACATCAGAAACACAATCAACACTATTCCACACTCCTATACATCACCAGGAGGAATTCGAGAGACCATAAAGTTTCCTTACAAAGCAAATTCAGTGACTTCAAGATCTATCTTATGTGGACAGACTGAAATCATTCTCAATTTACTCTGCGTCATACAGACTGCTCAGAGGCGACCTGAACCTTGCCTATACAGCAATCTCTGATGCTTTAATGGAAATGCTGCACATTCAGAATTCATATGGCACAATCACTCTCTCAAAGGACCTTAACCTGTTATGTGACATCAGCAGAACTTGCTGAACGTGCAGCTTTGTCTCAGAGGTTGCTCCACATTCAGAACAAGCTTTCAATTCATGTTAAACAAAGACTCTCACTGGCCCTATTTAAGTGTAATTTGAACGTGTAACTGGAAATTCACCCCAGGGGTTCCACCTATGCCCGTCTTCGACAGGGGCAATAGCTGCTGCTTTTAGTGTCTGCTTGAACCAGACACCCTTGGGAACATGAGTTGAACTTGGCTAGGCTAGTAAGAGCCTTGGGGCAGTTAGCCTAGTAAGATCCTCTGATCCTTTCATGACAGTAAACTTGGTGCCATCATAAACTGACAGAGGACACCAAAATCCCACAAGTGGGTCTTTCTCTAACAGGGAGTTGGTGTCAAGACCATGGACTGATACTTAATGCCAAGAAATGTATAACTATATCTCTCTGCAAGCATGACTTCCCTTAAAACTATCACATTGACCGTTCACTCCTGATATGGATCCTGAAGTTAGGGATCTTGGAACGTGTGTCTTCTTCTTCACCACAAATCCAGTAAGGAACTCCTTTTTCATCATACATTTTATATACAAAGGTGTGGCATACAAGTCCAAGGATGTAATTATTCCAGTGTATGGAGATCTCATTAGGTTATTAAATATAAAGCCCCATTCAGTATGTACCTGTTCAAACTTGTCACAACTGGGGTAGCCACAGTGCTTCCTCAATAAGAAAATCTAGGGCCTAAATCACATATACTTTGCAGGCTATGTCAAAGTCTTGTTCCACTGCTTGGTATCATACAGGCTACTGAGAAGTGACAGCTTTACCTTGCATAGAGAGCATCAACAGACCCCATCCTATCAGCCCTATTACATGTTCCCAAGTCCAGTGATAGTGTCTACACACAATCAAGGGATCTCACTTTTGTAACAAATCAGAACATGATAGAAGGATAGGTATTTATTACAGAGAATGCCTCCTCCACAAAACTATATTCTACTCCACATAAAGATCAGCACTTTTCTTAGTCTATTCAAATGGAATTTGAATGAATGGACTAGAAACCACAAGTCCTACCTTGGTTTAGCACCCATGTTTCTCATGGATAGAGGCAACAAATAAATGCCCCAACATATTCTTACTCTGGCTACTCTTTGGTAACTTGTACACAAAATAAAAGCACTAGAATCTAGCACTCATTCCCTCCAGTGCAGCTCTTTTGAGTGTGTACATTTAATTCCCAGTGGGTGTGGCTTGAACCTTTAAAAAATGAAGTTATCACCTTACAGTTCTAACAAATCCTCATTGACAGAGGTCAAATATCAATACAGTTGTGAATATCATCATGTATACTGAAAGAAAGAATATTCTGATACTTTGCATGCGGCATGGTTTTGGCATTATTAATGCAAATATGAACAAGCAATATTTGATGCCTAGAGGCACAGCAGGAGGTAACTGCATAAATGCCTGGAGGCGCACATGGCTGTATTGCTGTATTCTCACAAATCAATAGCCTAGAGAGCTCCTAAGAACCAATGGCAATAGAACAAGTGCATTGCAGGATCATTGATATGTTACTACATGACAGGACAAAGGGTACAAGAATATATCAGAACCAGCTTTACCACAGTTCATAGAACCACCAACACAGAGGTGTTTCACAGAGTAGGAGGGATTCATGGTACCACTTATGAGAAAGTGAGAGAATAATCAGGCATGTGCGTGTGTGTGTGTGTGTGTGTGTGTGGAACTGGGAGTGTGGCTGGTGAGGTTATCACTGCCTGAGAGTTTGTAGTAGCATGTCTCTTGTAGGATAGTGACTTGTAATTGTTGTCGTTTGTCTTTTCGGCTTTTCCCAGTTAGGGGGTTGCGACAGCGGAACTCCGGTCCGCTAATGATTGACAGTAGATTTTTAGGGTGATGAGTTGCCAGCCCACCACCCAACCTTCAGCGAAGGCACGCCCATTCACGCATGCTTTTCGGAGGCCACTTGACAGTGGGGAGGACAGGCAGACTCCACACAGAAGGCACTCCAGTCGAGAATCAAACAGGAGAACCTCTTGCTGTGAGGCAATGATGCTACCACTGTACCACCACAGCACTAATCAGTGACTTGTAATTGTATGTGGTTTAATATGCATCTATCCTTCGAGGACATTGGGCTTGCATTAAGGATAACCTACACCACAAGACTGATACAGGACCACAGGCTATGCATGCAAATGGCATGCATCAGACTGTATTCTACAATGGACAGGTTATGTATGCAAATGGCATGTAGCAGACTGTATTCTGCAGTGGAGAGGCTATGCATGCAAATTATATACAGCAGACTGTATTCCACAATGTATTTCATGACAGAATTTTGGTCCAGCACTGCTACATAGCCCTGCTCTGTATGTATTCAGAGTTTCAACTGGAAAAGGTTGCATCACAATAGCTTGGAACACACCTTAAAGAAGCTGGTCAGTGGTGGCTGGTGATGGCACCATGAACCCAGCACAGCATGGTAATTCAGAGGCACTATCTGAAATAATATCAGTGGAGAAAACCCTCATTATGCACAGCTGAGGTGATGGTGGAGGGGCAGGATGAATATACAGCATCCTCGGTGTTCAGTTTAGGATGTTCTGTTATGTCAGCCCCACTGATTACTAAGAAGTGTCCCTGTCATAAATAACATTAGTAGCACACATTGCCTTTGAGGTGTATGCACTCAGTGCTGGTGAGTGACTTGAAAATGCAGTCTCCACCATAATGACAGGTTATTACCAGACCTAGGTGTCACCCTTGGTTTTAGTCAGTGGATGTGCAGGTCAGTCATCCAGACACAGATGGCATCTACTCAGACCACCTCAGCAATGCTGACTATGGTGTGTAGTATGCTTATGAAAATGATAGCACTTTAGGGACTGCAGAATGTCCTGCAACGCATGTAGAGAGATGCAGCATATATGGAACTTGAGCAGACATGCCATTTGATCCCACTGATTGCCTAGGTGAAACATTGGTACAGCAGTAATGATGCTGGCTATTGAAGTCATGGCATGCCAAGGGAAATGTGTACATTGTATGATCATAGTTAGGCAGCTGTCATGTACTGTTTTGCAGAAATAGCTTCACTGTTCAAACTGTCCATGGCTGCTTCTACCCTCCCATAATCATGACGACTGCTGTTCTGATTCCACCATGGGAACTGCACACCAGGCTAGACAATGAGGAGTATGTAGTTCAACAACATGCCAATTTTCTACAGACCTGTATAAAACAACAGCTATCTGTGCTGTTCCTTGGATTGCACATACCATTATTCTAATGAAATGCTACATGGAAGGCCATGGCAGAGTTCATGTACATTCTATGAATGTGACATGCCATCTTTTGGATAAAATGTTCAACAGATTGCAAACTCTAATGCTCCATAGGGATGTTTCATGAGTTTGCCACCTATAAATGGGTACTCAGAAACCCTTGTTACCAAATCATTTATCTACATCTGCTTGAAACACCAAATGCCTAGAAGCTTTTTTCATCCTTAAAGGCAATTTGATTCCATAGCTTTCCAGCCATACACTAAAAATTATCTGGTCCTTGAAAAGTGTTGCATACTGGCAAATCTACAAGGAAACTATTTCTCATGGCTGTACTATGCTACTTAAATTTTAACCTTAAGGTAGCTAATAATATGTCATTCCCATGCAATAAGTAAAAGATCTCCTCTTACCAGTTTGAGATTTATGGGAAAATTAACAACTGTTCCACCCTGTTTCTATAACAGACATTTAGCACCAAAAGTGTCTCCAGAATATTAATAGAATAACAGGCAGCATACTTGCTTTTGATGTGGAAGGCTGTGGTTTCTATTCCCATGCCAGGCAGATCAATAGCTGACACTGCAGTGCAGCATAATGGGAGTGTTGCACTCCTGCGAGTGTCACCTCCTGAAGAGATGTTAAACCAAGGTTCCATCTGCTTGAGCTAGTGGTAGCTCAGGTGGATATAGAAGATCCCCACAGCACATATCAAAAAGAGTATGGGAAATTACCAATGTCTTCGCCAAATTTCCCCTAGTAGTATAACTACCACCCCAGGAGTACTCTGAAGAGAGGCCACTGGTCTAGTGGAACTAACTTGGTCAACAAAGGATAAAATAAAAGTAAATATATACATAAAATAAATGACTTAAATGCTTTTTTAGCATCATTAAATTGACTTTCTTAATAAAATTTCACACCTGGCAATAATTTAATTTTAGAACATATGCTTCCCTATCCATTTGTATGGCCCAAATAACCTAGACACACAAGACTGGTAAAACCTGAAAGCTTGACAATAAACCAAAACCAAAGAACACAGAAATTGTCAAAATGTGCAGGAACCGACCCTAGAAACCTTAGTGTAAAACTTTTAACTGCTACTTTCATAACTTCTTCAGAAAACCTTGGCACTAGTGAAACTGTCTGCAGATGTTAAGTTTAAGTGGTCTGTACATTCCACGCTTTAGCACTGTTGACATCACGTTAACTGGAGATGTAGCAGATATCAGCACTGCATGCATACTCATCAAGCTCTGGTTTCTTGCACACAAGCCATGATTACTCCCAGGTATGAAACAGAGCATGAGTCAACTACCAAGTTATTATACGAATCACTTCACATCAGTGCTGCCACAGGAGAATTGGATATAATCAATAAGTAGAGCACAATCAAGTGATTAGCCTGATAGGCAGGCATTTTGTTAATATTTCAAATACCAAATAATTCCAAAATTCAAACAAATGCACTGAATTAGGAGGAAAGGGTCCATTCTGACATACAAAACCATCAATACTACTTTGCATCACTGTGTAGCAGTCTGCAGACACTTTCCATATTTTCATAAATGTTTCAACAAACAAGTACCTTAAACATGTGTGGACCATTTGTCTTTTGAAGTATCATATCTTGAGAGATCAAGGTGTCCTTAATATATTGTTGATCGTTTCTGAAATAATGCAAAATTTATTATAAGAAATAAAAATGAAGAGCTTATCCTTAATTAAATACATGGTTATTACTTAAGTCACTGGGTCCTTGTATATAGCTTGCACTAATACTGTGAATGTTTTTGTGGCATAGAACCACCACAAGACTGCCCAAATCAGCTTTCTTGACACCTTGTCATATTCTATCTCCAAGTCTAATAAACAAATTCACTGAAACCACTATAGCTAAAACAAGTCCAAGAATCCAAAGATAAATTCCAAAGTTTATTAATGCAACCTTGGTGGTTTCACTTAGAGAGCTTCGTCAGGCAACAACGGAGGCAGAACTGGATCGGTTTGCATGGTCCAAAATGAAAGTCAAATAAGATTGCATGACGGGGCCACATGGTGGGATCGGGCCTGACGCTGTGTCTGTTTTGGCCAAGGTTTTGAAGAGGTGGCTTTGTTTGGGTCTGGTAAGGTTTGTGCTCTGAGCCTTGGGATCTATTTGGATTCTTCCAGCTCAGTATATTGTGCTGGGTCCCCTCACATGTAGATGCATTTGGTTTTCATAGAATCAAAGACATAAAATGGTGTACTGAATCATGATCCTGAATTTTTTTGAGAAGTGCCTTGGTGTATAGTTTCCTGTTGGTGTCTGGGTGATGGCTGCTTGTATGATCCTTGGGCCTCCTGTTGGTTTTCCTCACATGGTGTGCGTTGGAGTAGTTACATGTGGCTGTAGCATTCCTTGTGTCACAATTTCAGAATGTGCGTGCATGGAGAGTCTTGTCAGTTGCAGGATGGGTTAAGTCTTTTTGGTGCTGATATCAGCACAGTGGGCACATTTATTGCATTTGGAGGTCCCTGTTAGTCTTAAACAAGAAACTAAATAAAAGTTTGCAATCATACTATATAAGGATTATATACTTTTAATGATTCTACACATTTTTATTACAGCATTATATGCATGGACTACAGGTAGAGACATTAGTAATTATTTTTTTAATTACAATGGACGTGGATTTCCTGTTCACATGCATTCCTAATAATATTGGTATTGATAGTGAGACATTTTTTGAATATTCATCAGTGACTGAAGCCAAGATTCAAGATTTTTGTCACCTATTGGACATTTTAGAAAATATTCCTCTTCCAAATACAATGGTACCATCAGACCACAGGTGTTGCCATGGGCACACCTGTAGCTAATACATATGCGAACATTGTGATGTTTGTGGTAAACAGAATACATTCTTGTCCAGTTCCAATAATTCATATTTGGAGGCATTGTTTTTTTTTTTTTTTATTGAGATTCATAGATGACCAGTTTCTTATTTGAACAGACACATTAGAATATTTTAATGTTTATAATAGTATGAAAACTATTATATAGTTTACTACTCGAAGTTGTATACACTACTATAAGTATGGTACTATATATATATATATATATATATATATATACACACACACACACATATATATATATATATATATATATATATATATATATTATATAACATTTGTATTTCTGTACTGCTGCTTGTTTTTTGAAACTATTTTACACTTACTGTATGTGATCTTAAATTACCATGAAATGTTATATTGTTTGTATTATCTTAGCTTTATTTTGTTCTGTATTAGTTTGGAGTTTTTCTCCCCGGCCTCTGCTATTACATTTTTATACCAGTATTCAGATTTCAAGAGATAAACACCTGGAAGCTTACTTCCATTCCTCCCTTTGCCTTATAAACTATGTTTGTAGGGGTGGCTGTTTGAATGGTCAGTCTAGGAGTGGGATGCGAATTCTAAGACCATGAATGAGGAAGAGATCAGATGACAGCTATATTTACTTGTAGTATGGTTAGAGCTTGGATCATGCCTGAATATACTTGGACTAATGTATTATGTGCAAGTAATAAGCTGAATGGAGTAAACGAACTGTGGCTGAAAGATGCACATGATTTTTTCTTCTTTTTCTTTTATAAGACAGAAATATGTGAAATCTAATCAATAATATTTCAAAATACACAACATATTAGCCCATACTAGACATGATGTGTACCTATTCCCACTGACGGCAGTCTGCATACATTTTTGGAGGTCTTTTCATTTGCAACACTTCATCTTTTTGGAAGCATTATACTATGCAATTATAAAAATGTAATTAATGCTGATGTAGATGGTTTGCAGCACATCTAAGTGACATCACATTATCTTTTGGAAAATAACATTGAACTGAATGGTTCTCACAGCAGGTGTCCCACTGAATATACTACTGACTTGAGTGGCGAAGACGGAGAATCCCCAGAGATGTATGAGAGGGAATGGGACCAGGGCGAGATGCAGAGTAGAGATAAATTAAGGGCAAAATATGTTCAAAATACTTAAGCAGCAGACTATGTAGATTTGTCACTTTCTGGTATCAGATAAATATAATTTAATAGTCTTTGTGTTACTTGGAGCCATTTTAGTTACAAAAAAGCATTTGCCTTTATGGGAATCCAATACATTCACTTTACATAATGCTTCTTCACCAATAATCATTATAAATCACTAAATAAAATCTGTATTATCCTAAACACCATATCTTGTATACTAGTAGCTTCTTAGGTGCAAACAAAATGCTTCCGATGCCGTGTTGTAAACAGTCATACATAAGCATGATTACATGTTTTACATATTTATAATAAATTGTAATATGGTACAGAAAAAGCATGCATCACATGGCAGCATATTAGCGTAGTGATTACATTTTTCGAATAATACACTTGTAGAAATCCTACAGTTTAACTTTCACATCAAAAGTGGTTTTGTCTCAGTGGAAATTGCAATTCTAGAAGCAATTTTGTCTGTTGTAATGCATTTTATAGTTGTATAAATTGGTACACCAATTTAGAGATAAAATAGGACTTTTTTTTGCATACTAAATCATAATTTCCTCCTGCTTTTACCATACCTCTCATGTGTCTCCAATTTTAGGGACATCCCTAATTTTACCTTAACATTTGCCCTGTACTTCATAAAATTTGTGGCATTTTGATAAAACAGTGAGGGTTAAAGTCATACATAATTCAGGAATTATAGTTACAGACTTCTTGTTAGCCACAAAGTGCATAATATAAATCCTATTATTCTTTCAGTATTCCAAGTGTATATTCTCTGAATTTTAAAAGTGCCTCTCAATGTGGGTTTTTGTCGGATTGTATTTGGCTTTTTAATTATATTTTGCTGAGAAAGTGAATGAGAGTTATGATGATTACAGATTACAATTTTTTCTTGCATAGCTAATCTAAATTACCATGTAAAATGCATGACACAGAATGTGTGCTATACATTAAACTTCCATTATCCTTACTAAAATCAGCTTTAAAATCTTTTCTGGAATAGTCAGAAATGGTACAACTGGCATGCTAAATGTCATGACTGCTACACTAAGCCTTGTAGCACAGACAGTAATGTCTTTAACACACACATTTCAGTTTGTAAAGAGTGCTTGTAATTCTTAAATGTTCAAGTATATTTTTATTCTACCTTTTCCAGTGCATCATAGGCAATATTTAACTAGTTATTTCTTGAAAAGATAATATTTCCACATACTTGCTCAAGAATGCAGAAGGGTGATACATAGGTTCTTAATACTACTTTTAGGACAAGGGCAATATGGTCATGCATTCTGTAGTCATCAAGATTCTAAAATTGGAAGATGGCTTATTTTCTTAAATGCTCAGCTAAACAAGTAATGTCTAAAGCTTTAACCCCAGAGATATGGCTACAAATAAGGATAGAAATAAGAAAGCAAAAGTCCCTGAGGAGATGCATAGTGAACTCAGAAAGAAAGACCCTGTCAAAAACAAAACTGCATATACAAAGATATCTGTCAACCTCCCTTTGTCAAGTCCTTAAGGCTAATAGTGCTCAGAGGTCATCAATCTTCTTTTACTTGAAAAAGAAAGCAGATGTGTTTTGTACTAGATGGTCAACTAACTTATGCAGTGCTGTGTGAAACCATTTGTTTTCCTTGACATCACTGAAAGCAGTGCCCTTTCTCTTTGACATTTCTAGTAGTTTTCTGTGATAGCCTTCACTCAGTGCTTTATAAACCATGCTGTCATTAGTTCTATTTTATGTCTAAGAAAATTGTAGTTTTGGACAGCTAATAGCATGCTGTGTGTTAATTTTTTATCAGATATTCCTGTTTTGTGTTCAAACACTGAACTAGTTTCATCTATTTCAGCTGCTGTAACGGTCTGATCATCTACTATCCTATTTAAGCTTCCGTTTGTTTAGCCATTCAAAGAACATAACATAAGAAAGCCTTGCAAAATTTAAGAGCAAATAACATGGAACCAGAGTTGCCCAATTTGTTACAATTATGTACTTCATACAGTGCTAGAATCCCCACCCCAACTCAAACCATTCAGTACAGCAAATTAGATCAAATGTAATGTTCTCATTGCGAGAAGGGATGTTTTTTTTTTCTAGTTCTAAAAGAATGTGCAGGTAAAATTCGATTACATAGGGAAAAATGTTTTTTGTACTTTTGTTCTTCTGGATATTTGCTAAAAGAAAATGTTATTACTAAGTGAACCATCATTTATGTCATGTTCCAGTGATATATATACTTATTTTTCTTCATTGTACATGTTTTATCTGTTTCAGGTTTTCCATTTGGTTCTGGAATATTTCAGAACCTATTCAACTGAACTAAATATAAATATATGAAATTAATATAATGAAATATGCATTACATAAATATGGTTCAATATTTTCAAAGTAATCAATCAGTGTGATAAGAAGCTTTCTTATACAAGATCATCTAGCATTCAAAATACTTAGGAGTAATTTAAATTGTATAGGGTCTCAAGAAAATAACAGGGTCTCAAATGGTGACTGTCATACACAAACTCAAAAAATCAATTGAAAAACAAATGTTCAAACGTCAGCCAGTTAAAAATAAAACACAAAAGAAAACATGTTATTTTAAAGGAGGCAAGCCCCCTACACCCCCTCACTTGCAGCTAATTATACATACAAACTCTGAGATTGCTCCACAGTGAGGAAAGATCAAATGCTCAGATTCACAGTCTTCGTGATCTTGCATGGACTTACCACCAGCAGAAGCGATTAAATGAGCTTTGACCACTACTGCTAGTGTAAGAAAACATTCAACATTCCAAAAGTTCAATTATACGTATGCATCCTGATATGAAGTGTCTCAAAAAGGTTAATAGAATTTTACGTCTGACTGAGGAGCAAAAGATTTTAGTGGAAAAAATCTATTAAATTCTTTGTGTTATGCTTGAGTAAGGAGAGGAATAAGTCAGTCAGACCACCTTCTGTAAACATACAGTTAGATTTCACTTTCTAACCATAAACTAATTTATGACTAGCATGATTCAAATCCTTCTTGAATCTGCCATGTGCCTACAGGTGTCATTTTTGTACATCCAGTCTTTAATATGAGCTAGTGAACTATTACCCGATACCAAGGATTCCAAGAAATATAAGAAATCTAAGAAAATAATATTGATCATATCGCTATATGATCAGCATTTTTACAGGACAGCAAATGAATGCTTACCAAAGGATATGCACAGAAAATATTTGCCACTTTCTTAAGCATATCACATAGTACCCTAATTATTTTGTGACCTTCATAAATGGTGGCTTCAACTTATGTAATCATACTGTGAATTCTTTTCTATATTTAATTTAATTTCCTATCGAGAGAGGCAGAACAGGAAAAAAAACAGATTTGAAAATGCATTGCAACTGTAATGATGTAAATGTTTTATGACAGCGCTGTTTAGGCTAGATATAATTATGGTAAATGTTTGTCATTCCGAGAATGTGCGGTTGCCAAGCAAGGTCTGTTGAACTGGAGAGAAATTCCAAATATAGCATAATGTATCTTAAACAATGCAACTGAATGCTAGCTTCAAAAATGACTTTCTTATACACTGCAGTAAAATTACCCAGGGAAAGTTAATTCACTATGATGAATATATTGCAGTAATGTATGAATGCTGATCATTGATCAATTACCCATTTGAACGAATCATAAATCACTGAACACAATTAATTGAAAACTCATTTGAATGAATCAATTTATTGGAAGCATTCTACACAATGATCATACCTCAATAACAATTTTTTTTGCAAGGGAGCAAGGCCCCCTGTCTCCCTTACTTAGATATACTACTTCACAGTTGCACAATCTTTAAAGAATAAAACATCAACACTCAGAGTGAGTCGGTGCTGGAGCACAAACAAACATCTACAGATCTGTGGGCTAAAATATGATGGTGGCCACTGACAATACACACATGCTATTCTAGACTCATTTCACATAGACATCAACATTTTTCTAAGGGTTGTGATTCAGTCAAATGACAGAGGCGCAAAGTACCAGGCCTGTGTTTGTAGTTATGAATTTTAAATGGTAAAGTTCATCTGCTTAGTTATGTTTTATAGTGTATATAGTCAGGTACTATATAAACATGCAAGGGACACAGCATTAATTATTAATAAATCACATGGTCCACCTGTGTTTGAGAGTTTATGGGGAATGGGAATACAGGACAATGATGGACTTGCATAATCCGTTTTCCCTGCACCATTCACACCTTTTTCCCCAATGCAGCACAGGGCTGTTATTACAATATACAGAAGCCTTATTTTAACTGTCATTTCAGCAGTTATACCCTCAACTTCTGTTCTATTCCATCTACTCAGGATGCTACCCCTGTTGGCCTCACCTCTCCACTTGTTTACACATTCCCCACTTTATTCCCTTTTCCTTTGCTGATAACCTTGCCATAACAGTAGATATCTGAATGATCGCTGTTACAGTGGGCTACATTATATGAGTTATCTCCTACAAAGTATAGAACAGCTGTCCAGCTTCCAAACCATCAGGTCACCATCCAAGTACACAAACTGCTAGTCAGCTTGAGTTGAGCTGGCTAAAACAAAGGTCTGGGTTCCAAGCCCTTCAGAATGTTCATGTCCAAATAAAGTGGGAGGCAGAGCCCTGAGAGGACACTGCAAGGAACAAGAAAAAATAAATAAATCTCTACATCCTAGCATAAAAATACACCAAACGGCAATAGGGTGGTGGTAGTGGCTACTGCAGCAGTGATCATTTAAACATCAGCTGTTATAAGATTTCTTACAAAGCTGCACTCAGTTCATCATATTGTTTACTGCTGCGGTACAATAGGCTATATGGATAGACAACTATAGCACAGCATAGAAGAGCTGGGAGTGGAAGGAGAAGGGTCCAGTTGCCTCTGGCGAATAGTCCTAGCAAAGTCTGACTTAGACCTGGAGAAGGAATTAATCTTATAGGGCTTTGTAAAGTTATCTTCAGAGGATTAAATTGCTGCTTGTAGATAGAGTCCAACCTTTTCACAAAAGCCATAGATGAAGCTAAGATCCATATAGTGTGCATCTTGCCCCTGCCTTGAATAGTTCTATTGTGGTGGAAATAACAAAAGATAATAGACTGAGACAATCACTTGTATATAGTCTTATTTGACATAGATTGTTACTTTTTTCCATCAAGAGAAATGAACAACTGTTTGGATGTTCTGAAAGATTTTATTCTGTCAAGATGGCACCTATGTTGTCTGTAAACATCCAAGTATGAAGTATTCTCCCTTTCTACTTTGTGTTCCAGAATTAACAATGGATATGGATAGTTTGGCTTAAAAGGATTCGTTCTCACAGAAGCCCTCTCTCTAGAAAATGAGAAAGTTGATCCACCAAAAGAGGTTGCAACTCGCATATTCTTCTTGCAGAGGTCACAGCAATCAGTAAAACTGTTTTTCATGTTAAGAGCCTCAAGCCAGTCAGATGAGTTGGTTCAAATGTTGCAAATGGTAGCTTCTCTAACACAAAATTAAGATACCAAGGGGAAGCCACCAGTTTTCTTGATAGTTTCTTATGCAATACCTCTTTCAAAAACATTTTGACATAAGAATGTCTTGAAAGAGTGCCATGTGGGTAGACATGCTGAAATTTCTGACAAATGATTCTTAATACAGGAGTAAGATAAGTCATAGGAAAGTAACTAGAATGGATACTGTAAAACCAGAAAAACACTAACCCTAAATAGGTGCTGGATATGTTGCTGGCACAAATTAGAAGACATTTTCTTTTCCATTTGCTTATATGTGATTTTCCAGTAGCAGGTTTTCTTGCCTTCATTTGTACCTGCTGTATATTCCCAGTAAATAGGTGACCAAACAGTATTAAGAACCAATAATCTAGGCAGCTAACCGAAGTTGTTTGGGGTATGGGTATATCAAATACCCATGTTCTTCTGTGAGGAGATCCAGTCAGAGGGGAATCTGTGCCAGCTGAAAAAATAAATGAGAACCATTGCTGCCTGGGCCAAAAAGGAGTTGTCACAATAATCCTGGGGGATCCCCTCAGAATCTTACGTAACCTGGATATCAGTTTAAAGGGTGGAAAAGCATACAAGGACATTCCTATCCAAGGAAAAGAAAAAAAAAGGCATTTGTCCTACAGCCCTTCTTGCATGGAATCCTGGAGCAGAATTTTGTTCGCTGATTGTTCAGAGAGAAGGCAAAAAGATATACTTAAGTAACTTCCACAGTATCAAAACGTGGAAGACCCCTGAGCTAGTTTCCATTCATGAGGGTCTGTCTTTGTCCTCTTTATCTTGTCTGCCAGACAAATTTCCTCCAACAGAATGTAGAATGGTTGTAAAGTGAGATTGTGCTGTAAAGTTATATCCCATGCTGACATGACTAGTCTGCATAGGGTGTAATATCTCAGTCCTCCTTGCATGTTTATGTACCACATCACTGTGCCATCGTCTGTAACAACTAGAAGTGGTCCTGGTGAACAGAAGTGATTCAGAGAGCTGATTGCCTTGATAAGAGTAAACATCTTTTTATATTCATGTCCTTGTGTCTGTCTTTGTCCCAGATACCTTGCACTTTTATCCCACTTGACAAGTAGAGTCCAAGGCATCTGTGGTGACTGAATGCACTGGCACAGGAGGGGAAAAAGGGGAGACCTGGACTTATGGATATTTAATATCTCTAACGTGATTACTCTTCTCACAAATTACAGATCTGGAATCTGAAAAGATAATGGGTGTTGGTGCTAAGATCAAAGAGACTTCAGACACCAGTGTATCTTTCTCATGTGGAGACTTGCCAAAGGTGTCATGAGAATCATGGATGCCATGAGACCCAGAATCCAGAGGCATTATCTTGCAGTAACTAAAGTTTGAGTGGAAAACCCTTAGAAATGAGAAACTATCTAAATATAGATCTATATTTTTCATGTTTAAGAAAAAGGTTGTACTAAGGTGCCAAGCAAACAACCCAAGAGCACACTCCTTTCTTTTGGAATCCCAGCCAGTGTAGATCTCTCACCCAATGGGATTCTTGACACTTTGAAAAAGAATATGCAAAAGAATATGGAAAATGTGGATTTTCTATAGCCTGTGATGGTCTATGACAAGAGACACTTATAAAACCCTTAAGAAACATCTGGGATCTGGATGAATAGGAATCTGTAGGCATCTTTTAAATATAAGGTTACCAGAAAAAAAAAAAAAAGGCAAAGAAGAAAGAAGGGGTAACAGGTTGTGAAGTGAAAACATTTTGAACTTGGGAGCTATCGCATACTGGTTTAGGAAAGAAATGTCCAGACCTGGTTTCCAGTCATTTTCTTTATTTTGCAATAAAAACATTCATGAACAAAAACCTTTTTGTAATGGGGAAGGAGGTCCTCTTTCTTTTTTCAACTTTGACAGCATGTGCTGTTGGACAGGATGGAACAGAGGGGTTTGTTCTGGTGGCTCTGGAATAATTCCCAGAAGTGGAAGAATTTATTTCTATTGTCATCTGTAACCTTGCTGAATCATCATCAGAACCCAGTTATCTAAAATAATCTGTTGACAGAAATGCAGATTCACGCTTTCTGGAAGAGATAAGAGAATGTTAGGTTTGGAACAAGGTCCTGCATTATATATATAGTCATACTGCCTTATCTGGCTATCCTTTGATCAGTGGGAATCCTGTTTTCTTTTTGAAATCTTCCTGTCATTGTTTTTTAAATGTGTATTTACCAGCATTTTACTGAACCTGTTTATTTTGTTTCTTGTAAAAATTGTACGAGGGAGCAGAAAGTTCCTTGAAATATTTTGTGGAGGGGGGCAGAAACATTGGAGAGATTCCATATCAGCTTACCTCTCTCATCACATTTTTTGATATCCTATGCAGAAGAGTCCAAAAACCAAATCTCTCTCCAAAACTAGAAGTTAAAATTTCATTGTTTAAATCTTCTGTTAGGTTCTGAAAATGCAGCCAGGCAAACCTCCTTAACATAGTACAGTGGCAGCAGCCCTGGATGTAATATTTATGGAGTCACATACACATTTTAAACAATGAATGGTGACCTGAAAAATGGAAGAAACTAAACCACACAAAGCAGATTTTTCTACATAGGAAAGAAATGTAGACAAAAAAAATCCTCATACTTTTACAAATGAGCCTAACATTTCAAAATTTTAAAAATTTAGATTGCAGAAGCATACACTTTTTTGCCAAACTTATTTTATTTTACTATCCTTTTCAGAAGGGGACAGATTAGAATTAACAAAAAAATTCTTGAGTGTAGGTGGAGGAAATTTGTACATTCTATCTGCTTTCTTACTAGCAGCAGGTTTGTTGTGAGAGGAAATTACAAGCTATGAGAAACGCATCCTCCCATGCTGACAGCACTGAGGGAAGGTAATGGGAGAAGGTCCTGGTAATTCCAGTTTTAACAGTGCATAGTATTTTTCAAGGGACTGAGAAGCCTCTATATTCTCCAACTGAAAACACTGGCACATTCTGAAAATAGTCTTAGAGAAAGCAAGTCCTGAAGTAGAGTCAGATAACCTACTCTTCTTTGAGTCTGTATCAGAAATCTGAGGAGAATTATCCAGGTCTGTCCTATTACATTCCCCTCCAGACTCTATTTTTTGAATCTCTTCAAAACAAGAGGCATCCCTTTTTCTTTTACCATAAACCACCTGATAAGAAAAGCCAATAGCCTGTACAGAAACTTGAGTCGGACTTGAACTACACCTTTCTAGTGAAATTGGTTCTGAAGATAAATGTTTAGTTTTTGGTTTCTTTTGACAGAACAATTGGGGCAAATAGGATTATTCATGGCAGCAAAAGATTCCACCAGGATGGGCACAACATTCTAGTTAAGTAGAGGCACCTTCTCTAACACTTCTCCCACGACCAACAGTGTTGCTCACCAAGGACTCAAGCTGTTAGTCTAATAATCTCCTATGAACCGAAGAATGGCTCTCCCTTGCATACGGAGGGGATCCATTGCCCATAGCGGCTATGTGGACAGCACCAGAATGAGCTGGGAAAAAGGATGACTGGTCTGAGAAACCCGCTTTGGCCACTGCAGAGTCAAACATCTTTGAAAGAGGCATATTGCCAGTCTGCTGAGGTGGGAAAAGCTGTTTAGTTAACTTTTTCTTTGCGTGGCCTGATGAAGTAGGTAGGTAGATTAGGGGATCGGAACTGAGGAGGTCAGTACATCTATAATATGTTTAAAAGCAAATATAGCTGCTGATATAGGTGGATTCCCAGTGGAAGGGTAAAAGTGGGGTATAGATGCATTTAGGGAAGAATTAAGCAGCTCAAGCTGCTAAAAAGTAGTTGAAAGGTAACTTTTCCAGTTAAAATGTATTGAAACACATCATCAGCCCCAAAAGGTGACAAACACAGTTTCTCCGCAGAAAACAATGTTTTAAAATGGTTATACAAAACTATAAATTGTCAAACAAAAATGGGCTTCTATTTAAAAGTGCAGTAAAGTCACACAACAGCCAAAAAAAAACCATATTACTAGCTTAATATAAACTTTCATAAAGGGGAAAGTAAGTTTAAACACAAACATGTTAAAGGTTTTACTCCAAAGGGACCTTAACTGCCTACCAATATGAAAGCACAAGGTGACCATTGATCGAAAGCCAACAGAGGAGTACTTTCTTCAGGGAAAGGAAAGCACTGAAGGGCTTGATGCCCAAAGCTTTTTTAGTCAGCTCAGCTTGAACTGACTAATAGTTTATGTGGAAAGTGCCCTGAAGCTTTGGAAGCTGGCCAGCTGTTATGTAGTGCACAGGATATAACCTAGATTTTATTTATTTATTTTACATTTGTTGACTGGGTTTATCTGACTGAGCTGAAGAGCCCTTTTTCAGTGGAGGCCCGGGGAGAAAAGCTCCAACATATTATACAATTTTCATTATAAATTAGCATTAAACATCAATGTTACAGGATGATTACAAGGCATTAAGTAGCAATACAATGTCATACAGTGCCATCAATCAGGAGTATAGCAAAGATCTTCCAAGATGTATAAAAATAAAATATGTCATTAAGATGAATATAGTTTTTGGGGTAAGTGATTACAAAAACCCAGTTTTATCATAATATAGTTGCATGAAGACAAGACAACTACTATAGAATGTTTCACTTTAGGTGATTAGCTTACTAGGTTTTAGAAGACAGACTGAAAGAGAAGTCAAGGAAGATTAGAGAGAGCTAGTGAGAAGAGTGAGTTAAGGGTAGAAAGTAGATTAAGGTATGGGAAGTAGGGAATGTTTAAGGTGGGAGAGTGCAGGGCAGGACCAGTGACTTTTAAAGTGCTCTTTGGTGACTGTCAAATTGTTTAGGATGTGTAAGGGTCCTGATTTCTAGTGGGAGCCTATTCCAGGCAATAGTGGGGTGATAGCTGTACATGTTGCGTCCAAATTTAGACTTGGATTTGTAGATTTGTTATAGGTCTTGGTTAGAGCTTTGGAGAGGTCTGGAGGGAGAATAATGTGAGATGAGATGGGATGGTGTCGGGCAGTAGGAAGGATGGCATAGGATAGAATGAATGATCTGGAGCTGAGAGAGAAGAAGCTGGTGGGGTAATTCAAGCCAGTTTAGGTGTTTTAGAGAGAGACAGTGATGGTATTTGTAAGTCTGCTGGGCACCAAATCTAGCTACCTTGTTGTAGGTAGATTCGAGTTTGGTCAGCAATGCTGAGTTGAAATTTGAGAGTTGTACATTACACTGGGTAGAAGGTAGGTAAGCGAGAGAGCAATCTTGGCTTCAGAGGTAAGGAATTTCTTATTATGGTAAAGGAGCCCTAGTTTTGAATGAGTCTTTTTGACACAGTTATTAACATGCAAGTAAAATTTAAGGTGATCGTCTATGGTTATGCATAAGAGCTTAGTGCTGGATTCTACCTGACTGGGAGTGTTATTAAGGGACTGTATGGAGGAGGAGGAGGGTTTAATATTGTTGAACTTTTTAGGTATGAAGAGTAACAGCTTTTTTTAGCGTTAAGGATAAGCTGGTTGTTAGAGAGCCATGTTTTGATGAAGTTAAAAGATGCCTGAGTAGCTGAGAAGAGCTTAGAGGGAGAGTTGGCTATGGTGATGACAGAGTCATCTACATATTGCACTAAAGATGACTAAGGACAGGAGGTATAGAGCTGGTTTGTAAAGATATTAAAAAGTAAAGGCCCTAGGAAAGACCCTTGAGGTACACCCATTTTTACAGGGAGAGGAGGGGAGAGTGCAGAGTGCCATCTCACTGATTAAGATCCATCAGTGAGGTAGCTGGAGAACCACGCAACAGTATCATAGGAGAAGTTGAAGTTAAGCAGTTTGTGCAGCAGAAGACCATGTGAGACTGTCGAAAGCTTTTGTGATGTCCAAAAATAAGCAAGAGATAAGTTTATGGTCATCCATAGCTATAGAGGCAGTGTTGAGGAAGGATAATAGAGCTGAAGTGGTGCTATGTCTGGGTCTAAAGCCTTGCTGAGTGGGTGTAAGCAGACTTTCCTGTATTAGATACTGCATACTGTGATTTTTCTTTACACTGTGTTTTACTTGTATTCTAATTTTAACTGCATATTTAACTTGAAAGGACACCACAGCTCTGTCTCTTGTGAGTCAGACAGAAATTTTTACCACCCTACCACCCGGTTACTGTTGTGTTCTTAATCACCACCATCTTTCTAGTTGCCTGCCCTTATGTTAATTTCACCATATATCTCTCATTTCCTCTCTGCTTTTACTAGTTGGTGTGAGTAAGCACAAAATTATCATTTTGTAAAATCAGTCCCTTTCAACAATTTAAATTTATTGGCCATCCTACTTTATTCCATAATACCAGAATAAAAAAGTGAGCCATCCGTTTCAATCTATCTTGCTTTTTTAAAAATAGTGATTCTCCACTAAAACTTAACTTTTTAGACAGGTAAAACTTGAGTTACCTACTTTCACATCTAACTACTCTAGTGCATACTGCAGTGTTTAGGATAAACCATTTTTTTCATCTTACCTTTAAGCCTCTATTGCAAGACCACCAGTTATTGGAGAGCCCACATTCTGCCTCTCAGTAGTTATATTGGGATTAGTGCTTCTGTTTTCTCCTGGTGATAGGAGTACAGGGACATTATTTCCTGGAGACTGCTGATCACCTGCAAGCTTAATAGCTGCTTTATATGTGACAGCTTGGAATATGTGCTTATATTTTGATCCTAGTGAGAGTAGGAGCAGAGTGCATTGATTCCTGACTCCTCCTGGTTGGGGAGCAAGTGTCTGTGCTTAACGTACCTGATTGGTTTGGTTGCAATTTGGGGCATTTACCAGAAAAAGGCTACAAGCCTGCAGACCCTTGCATCATCTGGAACAAGACTGTGGATCAACAAACAGGCCATGGCCTGCTTCTCTTCTTGCGACTGGTGCTAACATTTTGCTTCAGGTGAGAGAAGAAGCAAAGGAGTATTGTATCTCAACAGACTGAAGCTGTGCTGGAACTAGCATTAGTAGTAGCCATGCAGTAGCCATTCATGCAAATCCCATCTTTTTATCATTCTTGACAAGCTAATTCTTTATTTTCAGTAAGTACTGCTAGATTTCTTCTTAACTTTAGAATATCTGCCTAAATACTTCATCCTTAAATTTTCCGGGACTACTATTATTTTCCCCCTCAAGTGTTTGGCAGTGCTGTGTACAGACCCACTCTGAGTGACATTTTTCCTGTAAAAGCTTCAGTATTTAATATATTGAGCTCATATCCAGGCATGTCTAAAGGTCAGTTCCTGTGCCTTCCCCTGTCAACCTGGGGAACTTGGGCATCCTGAGGTAATGTAGCAACTGCTTCATGTACACAGATAATCCTCTCCTCTTACCTCCCAAAACTATGACTTGTGAGAGATACACATATATAGCCAAATTGGAAGCCAAGCACTCTCCAATGAAGACTAGATTAGCAAGTCAAGAGGAGAAGGTTAACACCTGCACCACACCACATTCAACACATAGCCCTCCCGAACTTACACCAGCACAACCCTCACATAGTAACACAAAACACACCTACTTTTGCAGAGGCTCTCAATAAAAATGTGCCCAAACAACAGAGACCTCCAAGGAAGAAATGCAAACACCACATCTCAGCACAAACCATGCGACATAGCTCACAAACAGTGTGCCACTCAACCAGAGCCCATAAGGCAAAACAACTTACCCAATACACTAGTCATAGATGACTCAATAGTAAGGCACACTCATGAGACACTCACTAGTTGAATAAGGACATAGTAATGATAAGCTGCATGTTGGGTGCGAGGATCCGCCACATAACGCACGCATTTAGGTCACTCTACAACAGGCACTAATAGGACACTGTCATTGTCCATGTTGGTGTGAATGACCTGAGAAGTACTTCCCTGGACTACATGAAGAGAAACATAGAGGAGCTCTCGGATCTTGTAGCCCAGGCAGGTATGACCCTAGCTCTGAGTAGCATCCTACCTTCACCCAGCATTATACCACAGTAAAAGCAAAAAATGATTGACTTCAACAATTGGCTACATTTCTGGTGTCATCCAGTATCTGCCGGCCTGGGATGACATGATCAACAGACCTCGATGCTTCACCAGAGATGGCCTTCCCCTGTCACCCCAGGGATTCCAGATACTGGCCAAGGCTCTTGCCACCCCATAGTGCCTTTCTTAGGCAATGTCCTGAAGAAAAAATTACCACCATAACAGCTACAAGCAAATGAAATCTGAGGGTTATGCAACTCAACACTAGAAGTCTAAATCGCAAAATGCACTTGCTCAAAGCACTCCTTAAAATGGAAAACAGTGACATCTGTACAGTGACCGAGACCTGGTTCAAGGCTCTGGAGAGCACCCCAGCACTACCAGACTATAATTCATACCACACCTTTTGGCCCATATATCTGGACCAAAGCACTAAAGGCAGTGGTGTCTCCATATTCATAAAGGATATGGACACCTCCAGACTAGTAGCCAAACATAATGCTTCACACAGTTCAGGTACAGCTAACACTGGGTAAAACTGTAATCCAGGTTGTAGCCTGCTATAGATCCCCCACCATGTCCCAGGATTCCCACTCCACATTCCTACACAGACTGGAAAATGTTAGGGTACAACCCAATACTCTTATACTGGGAGACTAACTGCCCCTCCATTAGCTGGGATAATTACTCATGTACCAAAACACTTGCTCAAAGTTTTCTGGAATACATCAATTCCAGTGCCCTGGACCAACTCATTCTTACCCCCACCAGAGGTAGAAACATCCCTGACCTGGTCATTACTAACATGGACAACCATTACTCTGCACCAGTAATCAACTCCTCCCTGGTCATATCTGACCACAAGCTAATCTCCATGGATCTCCACATCCCACCCTCACCCCCCAAAGGAAACCACCATAAAAAACTTATCCAAAACCAATTTTGGGCTTCTAAAAACAGAGGTGGCTAACTTCACGACACCCATGCAAATGGAAAATAGGTGCATGACTGCTGAATCATACACCAATGCACTGTATGAGCACATGCACAAGTGCATGGAATGGGCCATATCAAACAGAACCAAGATGCTCTCCTCCAAAAAAAGGAAGCCAATCTGGTGGACTCCCCTCTATAAACAAAATGTACAACAGAAGGAAAAAACTGTTGCAGAAAAGGGTGAATTCCCAAGACTGGAAAAACACCCTTGTTAGCCTCAGCAAAAAACTGAGATCCATCATCAAATCCTCTAAAGCTAGCTACGAAAACAAAATTGCTGCAAATTCTAAAGACACCACAAGGTATTCTATAGTTATGTCAAGAATCTACATGGCAATACTCAGATCTGCTCAGAGTTACAGCACAATGGCAATACAGATGCAGAACCAACTGACATTGCCAACATATTTGCCGACAAGTTCAGTGCGAACTTTACCCTCCTTTAACCCCCTAACAGGCCTATCCCAATAATTGAGGAGTGTCATGTCCCTACTATCACAGCTACACAGGTAAAAACGTCACTGTCCAAAGCCAATAATACAACTTCCATGGGACCTTATAATATCCCTGGCTGTGTTCTACATGACTTATAGAGTGAACTGGCACCACAACTGAGTACCCTGTTCAATCACAGCCTCATTTCAAGCTTGGTTCCTACCGAATGGCATACTGCTATGGTCATCCCACTCCACAAAGGGGGAGTGACTACAGACCCTGGGAAATACCGACCCATTAGTCTGATGAGTCTGATATGTAAGGTTATGGAGCACATCATCTTGGACCTTATAAATAAGGACATAGGGAATCTCCAAACTCTGGACCTCATACAGTTTGGGTTTGTGAAAGGTAGATCATGCCTCCTCAACTGGATAGACTTCTTCAAGTCTGTCACCACAGCTGTGGATGAGGGCAAGGTAGTTCACACAGCCTACCTAGATCTTGCCAAAGCCTTCAACACCATCCCTCACTCAGGAATCATAGATAGACTCACTAAACTAGGCATAAACCCCTATGTCATAAGATCTGTTGCCAACTGGCTCACTGATAGAATCCACACTGTGAAAGTAGTGGACTCCAAATCTGACTATTGACCAGTTACAAGTGGTGTCCCACAGGGATTGGTTCTAGGTCCTCTCCTGTTTGGCATCTACTTCTCTGAAGTTCAAGCCAACACAGAGGGACTCTGGATGACCAAGTTTGCAGATGATTGCAAACTGGGAGCCATTATTGATTCTCCAACTGATGTAGACATTCTACAAAAAGGCCTCACTGACACCAATGACTGGTGCCAGAACCATGGCCTTAAGCTCAATGCTAAAACGTGCATTGTCATTCCCTTTGGGAAATATTTGGTGCCCATGAACTACCACATAGGCAGTAGTCCAGTAAACACCAAAGGTGTGATAAGAGATCTGGGGACACAGGTTGATAGCAATCTCTCCTTTGATAACCACATTGCCACTGTTGTTAGAAATTCCTATGCAACACATCTCATTACAAAAGGTTTCTCATCTAGGAAGAGAGAGGTCATAATCCCTCTCTACTTGTCCCTCATTAGACCTATTATAGAGTACAACACCCCATTTGGTATGCACCTCATTAGACACCTACAACTGGAAAGGCCACAAAAATACCCAAGAGGTTCTTGCGTCTTAGACACATGCCCTATATGGACAGACTCAAAAAAACTCCAGATATACTGTCTCTTATCACCTACTTAGAAGTGATCTCTGCTTGACCTACAAAGCTATGTCTGACCCAGAGCAGCTAGATATGCTGTACCTAAAGAAATCCCAGTCCCTCCATGCCACACGCTCCACGGACCCAAACCTCATTACTACAGTAAGCAGAACATGCTGGAGGGACAGGTTCCTAAGAGTTCCCATACTCTGGAACAAACTTCCCATTCACATCAAGCAGAGCACTTCACTGGCCCTCTAAGAGAAATCGTGACGAGTGGATGGGCAATAGGAAGTTCACTCCGGGGATCACTTCAGTGGCCTTGCTTGACAGGGGCACTGGGAACTACCTTTGGGTGGCATGATGCCAGGGAATCTTCTTGGGATAGGCTTATATAGGCTGCAGGGCAGTTAGCCTAGTACACACCTATGAACCTATAACTTGTTTATGAATACAGTTTTCTAGTACTTTCAAGAGAGGGGAGCGGATAGCTCCCTATATATATAACTTAAGTTGCAGTAGCAGTGACAAATACAATGAATATAAACACAGACAATGATGCTGCACCTTGCAATGGCAGGTTTTAATGGGGCAACTCGGTTAGAAACCCCTCAGCTACAAGTAAAGGCCGTCAGGAGGGCTTCATAGTATGCCACATAAAGTGTAAGGGCTTTGTCTGAAGTTGTGAAAATGTATTTATTTATTTATTTATTTATTGCAGTTGGTTTACCAGGATAGTCCATTGGGCCATAAAGAACCCGTTTTCAATGGAGTCCTGGGGAGAAAAGCTCCAAAACAGGCAAAAATATACATGAAACAGTAGCAATATAGGTACAGCAGGTAGTAATGATAGTTATACAAATGAGAAAGGCAAATATTTAAAATAAAATAGTCCAAATACAACAATTAATACAGATTGATAAGGATATACAACAATACTACAGCAAATAAAGCAATTACACAATTCGAGAGGAATCATTCACACTGTGGAAAGGCACAACGTCATACTAAAGGATGTTGCATAGTTGGGGAAGTAAACTAAAAGCTTGTCTAGTCCATTCTATACAATTATATAGAAAGAGTAGAGTAGAAGCAGGAAGAAGCAGGGGAGGTGAGAAGACAGGATTAGTTATGTAGGGTGGGAGCAAGAGCATTCCCACTGTGATGTTAGATGTGAGTGAAGAGATTTTTTGAAGGTAGAGTGGTTAATGGTGGTGCGAATGGATGGTGGTAGGGAGTTCCAGTGTCGAGCTAGGCTGAAGGATAGAAGGATTTTGCCTGGGGGATGTGTAGGTTTATGCACTTCTAGTAGGTTTTGATTGTTTGACCTTAATACTCTATTGGGTCGGTGCATTTTAAAGGCTGATGAAAGGGATGGACAGAGGGAGGGGTTGAGAATAAGCTTATGGGCTAGAGTTAGTTGGGTGTAGGTTAGTTGATTTGGAAGTTCTAGCCATTGAAGTTTCTGGAGGGAGGAACAATGATGGGTGGAGGACTTATGGCTAGTGGCTTAATTTTGCGATTTTGTTATAGCAGCAGGAAAGCTGTTTTTTTAAAGAGGACTGAAGATTAGTTAGGAGTGGTGCACCATAGAGAAGGGAGGGGATAAGGAAGGAAGTAGAGAGTGATTTTAGTGGCAGGAGTGAGGTAGGGATTCTGTCTGTAAAGCATGCCTAGTTTTTGATGGTTTTTTTGATATTTAGTTGTAGGTGGGAGTTAAATTTAAGTTGGTTGTCAATTTGGACCCCAAGTAACTTAGTCTGTGACACTATTTCTAGAGGTGAGTTGTTTTGACTAGTGATTGAGAATGTATTCATATCAAAAGGAGTAACTTTAGAAGGAGTAAATATCATTAGTTTGGTCTTGGAAGCATTAAGAGCTAGATGGTTACTTAGCATCCATTGCTCAGTGGTAGAGAAGGCATCTTGAGTTAGTTTTTGAAGTTTAGCAATAGAAGTGGCAGAACAGATGATTGTTGAATCATCTGCGTATTGGATGATGTTTGAGAGTGGGATAGATTTGTGGAAATTGTTTATAAATATATTAAAGAGAAGGGGACCCAGTATGGAGCCTTGTGGAACTCCTGTAGGAGTCCTAAGAAATGAAGAGGTGGCTTTCTTCCATTTTACTGCTTGGTTTCTGTTAGATAGGTAGCTAGAGAACCAGTTCAAGGAGGAGGGAGATAGATTAAGTTCAGAGAGCTTAGCTAAAAGCAGGCTATGTGATATAGTATCAAAGGCTTTAGAGAGGTCAAGAAGTAGGGTAGAAACAAATTGGCCAGAATCTCAAGCTTTTTTTACAATTTCAAGGAAGGAGAGGAGGGCTGTCATGGTGCTATGGTTTGGTCTGAATCCATGTTGTGTGGGAGTTATAAGGTGATTATCTAGGAGATATGGAAGGAGTTGAAGTTGGACACATTTTTCTAGGATCTTAGAGATAGGGGACAGGAGAGCTATGGGGCGGAAATTTGTTATATTGTTATTGTTACCACCTTTGTGTAGAGGAATGATAAAGGCCTGTTTCCAGATTTGAGGTACTGTAGATTCTTGTATGGAACGGTTTATTAAGATGCTAATGGGGTAGGCAAGAGATTCTGCAGCTATACTAAGAAAGTAAGAAGGGATATTATCAGGAGCGTTGGTACATGGCTTCAATTTCTGAAGGAGTTTCTTTATAGTAGATGTAGGTATGGGTTTTAATGAGAATAGGGAGTCAGGAGAGGGGAATTAGGGGTGGTAGAGATGAGGAAGAAGTTTGTGTAGAGGAGGAGGTAGAGGATTTAGTAGATGGGGAATGGGTAGTAGTAGTAGTCAGAGATAGAGTGTGAGTGGGGTGGGAGGAGTATTGGCAGTGTGGTGGTGTTGGAGAATGAAGAAGTCAATTTGGAAATAGAGTCTATAAAAAAGGAGTTAAATTGAGTGGCCAAAACTAATTCAGGAGCATTTGAGTCTGGGGAGGGAGTATTTGGTTTACTAGGGTGTAGGAGACTAGAGATGCCTTTCCAGAATTTCTGAGGGTTGTTTTTATTATGGTTTTGGAGTGTAGAGAAGTAGTTTTGTCGATCTGAAGTGATGAGTTTTTTACTTTATTTCGAAGCATTTTATAGTCATTGAGGAGCAGTGGTGTCTTGTTTTTCTGGTAGCGTGCCCAGACTTTATCTCTATGTCTCATGATAGCAAGAGTATTTTTGGAAAGCCAGGGTGCTGATTTCATTTTTATTCTTTGTCCTTAAGGGAGCCTGGGAGTCTAATAATTTTAAAAATATTGAGTTAAAGTGGGAGACTGCAATGTCTAGTGGTAGTGTTTTTAAACAATTCCAATTAATTGCCTGTAAAGAGTTTGTTAAGGTTGTTGGGTTGAAGTTTTTTTGGTCACGAATAGTAATATAGTTATGGGTTCATTGTAAGATTGAGGGAAGTCGGTGGGTGAAGATGGGTATGTGGTCACTAAGGGGATCGGGAAGAGTGCCACTGTTGGAAAAATAGTGAGGATGGGAGACAAGGATCCAATCCAGTATACTTCCATTGGAGAGATTTTTAGTAGGGCGAGTTATGGAACTGATTAGTTGAGAGAAATTGTAGAGGTTGATGTTAATGGAGTTTGTTGGAGACTGAATGCTGGCCTAGTTAATGTTCACGTCTCCTAGGATTATGGTTTCGTTATTAATGTTACTGGAGAGCCAGGAAAGGATGTGTTCAAGTGTAGAAATATTATCCCCAGGGGGGATATAGAGGGAAGCAAGACATATGTGTTTGTGATTATTGATTTGTAGAAGATTAAGGAGAAGTTCAGCGTTGTTAAAGTGTGGAATAGGTTTATTATAGGGGGTGACTATTAGGGAGGATGAGTATAGGAGAGCTACTCCTCCACCTTTTTTGAGGGGCCTATCTTTTCTTATGATGGAGTAGTTTGCAGGAATTATTTCAGAGTCCTTTATATGTGGTTTTAACCAGGTTTCAGAAATAGATAGGATGTCAGATTTATTGTGTGTGAGCCAAGTATGAAGGTTTGGGACTTTATTTACTATACTTTGGGAGTTTAAGGAAGTTAATAACAAGGATTTGTTTATGGGAAAATAAGTGGTAAAGTTCATTTGCTTGGTTATTCTGTACTTATTCTGTACTATACAGTCAGTTGCAATACAAACATTCAATGTGTATTATATTAGGTATTACTAAATTACATGGTGTTTACCTGTTTATAGTTGTATTCTGGAACCTTTCTGTTACCCCATTCTGTGTATCTGCCCCACCCCACTGAGACATTACGCTAAAGTTTCTGAAAGAAATCCAATATTAGCTGTATTTGATTAGATCCCTCTCTAAACAGTTTACTATATCCAGCACAGCACTACCCCCAAACCCAGGGTCTTTTGGGAAAGACTTGAGAAGGTGTGGACAACCCTGAACTGTGAATAACACATTTTTCAACAAAAGGATTCTGCATAAATATTTAAGATGACCTTATAGTGACCTATGTGGTAATACTCCTTTGTACTTTTTTGCCTTTTTCAATGCTTGCTTGCATTTCTCAGTTTGTTCTGGGCCCTCACTCTAGTTGCTTACTTTGCAGTTATAGGAGGATTGTGTTACTGTATTATACTGCACTTTATCTCCACAAGCAGAATTACTTTTAATAGCTAGCTGTGTTTGTATTTTAAATCCTACTAGACCTTAATCTTGCAGTTTCATTCAAAGTTCTTGCAGAATTGTGGACTACTGCCAGATATGAGCCTTACTTAGTAATTTTTTACTATGCTTTTTTCCATAAACCGTGTTACTAGTAAATTTCTGCAGTCTGTCTTAAACTGTAGTTGAATTCAGTAGTGCTTTTTTTGTAAACTAATATACTCTGAGTTGTTGTTGATTTTTTTCTCTCGTTTCAAAACAGATACCACAACTATCACAACTATCAGGAGACAGTGATGCCTAAACTGGACGATATAAATGCAGCACATCGGTACATGTTTGCATTTGTGAATATATAAATATTTAATTAGATAAAGAAATGCGGAGAAAGCTCTCACTGCAGCCTCACTGTGTTTTTCCCAATTTGGTCCTTGGCTGTGCAGCCGTCTCTACAATATCTGCATGTCCTATGTCCTTGCTGGGCTTTGCCATGGGCATTTAGGTTGAAAGCAATATGACTGTTGGAATATAAACAGCATCCGGGTGGAACTCCCACTAATAAATTCTAATCTAGTGACATCTTACCTTACACTTTACATGCAGAACTCCTATCTTCCAGAATGCAGAACCGCAATTATTTTATTTTTTTACCTGTAGGCTATCTGTTCCTGCTCCTTCATGGACACACTCTTTCCTGTAGAACTAACTTCCACTGGCAATACGACAAATACATGAATCTTCAGTGAGAAAATTACTCTATAAATACTAGTGCTGTGCATTTGAATATACTCCTATTTCCGCACCAAATCCATTACAAATATGGCACAAGAGTAACATAAGACATTCAAACAATACAATTAATATTCGCTGCCATTACTACTCTGCAGAAAGCCAATATTGAAAAACAGCAGAATGATAAGCAAATAAAAGCTCAACTGCATCAATTATGAGAAAAGCTTTTGTACTGATGAGCTCAAATAAGCAATATAGTCTATACAGAATAGGGTTGACTTCATGTCTATGCAGTTATCTAACATTAATAATTCAATTAAGCAGTAATATGTGAATGTGTGTGAGTGTATCAGGATTTACCCACAGCTGGTATGGCTTTATCATTAAGGCAAAGCCTGCATGATTAAACAAAGTCAACCGTGGCTAAATTATGATATTCCACAAACATGACTGGATTGTTGCTATTATACAATATTATTTAAGAAAGGAATTGCTTACTTTCCTTAAACAATGTCTTTGTATAAGGGTGCTGTAGTGTTCCTTATTTGCTGATGTACTGCACATATATGTGGGATTTATGTTCCCATACTTGCACAGTATCTCAGTGCAGTGCAAGAGACAGAGAAAAAGATAACCTCTTGCTGTTTTTTTCCCCCCAGATGATGCTCTTAATGCAAGAAATCTGGATAAAGACCAAAATAACGGGAGTAGAAAGGACCAAAAATAGAGACAGATTATAAATATTGCAGTTATATTAGAAAACTGCTGGAATATGCCCTCTCTGTCCTCACCTCTTATCATATACAACTTCACTATCCTCTCACCTACTCTCGTACCTCCAATAACCAACACAAATTCAACTAAATCCTTCTTTGATATATCCCCTGCCCTTCTCAACCTGTCTACCCCCCCGTCTTCATAAATTGCCTAGACCTCAGATCCCCTACCCAATTACAAACTTAGACACAAGTTACACAAATGTATCCATTACATACTTTACTCTCTATTCACAACAGTAGCTTACTTATATCTGGGGATATCCACCCCAACCCTGGCCCCTCTCCCTCCCAAAATAACCAAACATCCACTCCCTCCCCAAATACTCTCAATCGCCATAATATATCTAACTCCTGCCTCCTCAAGCACATGACAATATACTCTCTAAATATTCAGAGCCTAATAAAATCACGGAGTTCCATTACTGGATAATCCCATACAACTCCTTGTATCCTCTCCCCATCTGAAACCTGGCTTAAGCCACACATCTCCAATACTGAAATTCTCCCACCAGGTTATAATATCTATCGATCAGGTAGCATTCCAAGAAAAGGGGGTGATGTTGCCATTTTCCACTCTAATAACCTCAACCTATCACTTTTCCTTACACCCATCCCTGACTTTCACCCTGCAGAACCTATTATTAATTGCCATCTTAACACTCAAGAAATTCGCTGTTGCTTTCATTTACATCCCTCCTGGGAATAATTCTTCCACCATAGAAAATATCCTTTACTGGTTTTCTCACAATATACCCTATGGAACCATCATTTTGGGTGATGTTAACCTAGATTGGCCCAAACTTAAAACTGAGTATCAACCTGCATGGTTTCCATTAACTATTAACTACCCCTACCCATCTCCACAAAAACTCTATCTAGCTCCATTATAGACTGGATACTCACCATCTCCCCTGACTACTACCATAACCCCAAAAACTTACCAGACTGCCTCAGTAACCATCATTCCACTTTTCTCCTTAGATATACCACCCACTCCCAAAACTCCACCTTTACAGGGACCGTCATAAACTCTCAAACTTCAGTGCAACCCAATTTAACTCCATTCTCTCTGGCATATCCTTAAACAAATCCCTCTTAATGATGCAGTAACCACATTTGATAGCATTTTCCTAAACTCCTTTGCTCCCCTCTAGGAAGATCAGAATAAAATCCAATCACACCCCATGGCTATCACGAGAAAACAAGTCCCTTATGCATAAAAGAGAATACCTGGAAAGCCTGGACTAAAAATGAAAGAAATACCTCCTGCACAAATATAGGCATCTTACAAATCTGACAAAAACATCAAACAAATATGGACAAAATTTCCTTCTATAACTCTGCACAGATAAACAGCAAATCTAACCCTCACAAGTTCTGGTCAACTCTAAACAGAATTCTTTCTCCTGGTTGCCCATCCACTCCCTGTCCTTACATCCTATACATCAATACTGGAGACAGCCACACTCCTTAATAAGCACTTCATAGACTCCCTCGAAAAACTCTTACCTACCAACTCTAACACTACTACTTTGCCTAACCGTCCTAACTCCCCCAACTAGTAAAACTCCATTCTCTTTATACTCAGACCCTACTTCCTACATCACATCTCTTCTAAAGCTTAAACCTTGCTCTCCCATCTACTGACAACCTAATTCCTACCTTCCTCAAAATTGCTGCTGATTCCATTGCCTATCCTGTATCTATCCTAGTCAATATATCCTTTCATTAATCTACCATCCCTACCCTATGGAAATCCTTCTTCACCATTCCCCTGCACAAAGGTGGAAACTCCACAGACCCTTCTATCGGCCCATAGCCATTCTACCCCACCCCTCTAAGATTCTTGAAAAATGTATCCACTCACAGCTTCTCAACCATCTCCTCCAGAATAACCTTCTCACCCCCAGTCAACATGGTTTCCATCCTATCATAGCACCACCACTGCCCTCTTAACAGTTTGCTGTCTAGGGCCTCGGCTATGGTATATGTGAAGGATAAGAGGGCAGTAGTGCTATGGTATGTGTGAAGGATAAGAGGGCAGTAGTGCTATGGTATGTGTGAAGGATAAGAGGGCAGTGGTGCTATGGTATGTGTGAAGGATAAGAGGGCAGTAGTGCTATGGTATGTATGAAGGATAAGAGGGCAGTAGTGCTATGGTATGTGTGAAGGATAAGAGGGCAGTAGTGCTATGGTATGTGTGAAGGATAAGAGGGCAGTAGTGCTATGGTATGTGTGAAGGATAAGAGGGCAGTGGTTGTGCTATTGTATGTGTGAAGGATAAGAGGGCAGTGGTTGTACTATGGTATGTGTGAAGGATAAGAGGGCAGTAGTGCTATGGTATGTGTGAAGGATAAGAGGGCAGTAGTGCTATGGTATGTGTGAAGGATAAGAGGGCAGTGGTGCTATGGTATGTGTGAAGGATAAGAGGGCAGTGGTGCTATGGTATGTGTGAAGGATAAGATGGCAGTTGTACTGTGGTATGTGTGAAGGATAAGAGGGCAGTAGTGCTATGGTATGTGTGAAGGATAAGAGGGCAGTAGTGCTATGGTATGTGTGAAGGATAAGAGGGCAGTAGTGCTATGGTATGTGTGAAGGATAAGAGGGCAGTGGTTGTACTATGGTATGTGTGAAGGATAAGAGGGCAGTAGTGCTATGGTATGTGTGAAGGATAAGAGGGCAGTAGTGCTATGGTATGTGTGAAGGATAAGAGGGCAGTAGTGCTATGGTATGTGTGAAGGATAAGAGGGCAGTGGTGCTATGGTATGTGTGAAGGATAAGATGGCAGTTGTACTGTGGTATGTGTGAAGGATAAGAGGGCAGTAGTGCTATGGTATGTGTGAAGGATAAGAGGGCAGTAGTGCTATGGTATGTGTGAAGGATAAGAGGGCAGTGGTTGTACTATGGTATGTGTGAAGGATAAGAGGGCAGTAGTGCTATGGTATGTGTGAAGGATAAGATGGCAGTAGTGCTATGGTATGTGTGAAGGATAAGAGGGCAGTGGTGGTGCTATGGTATGTGTGAAGGATAAGAGGGCAGTAGTGCTATGGTATGTGTGAAGGATAAGAGGGCAGTAGTGCTATGGTATGTGTGAAGGATAAGAGGGCAGTAGTGCTATGGTATGTGTGAAGGATAAGAGGGCAGTGGTGCTATGGTATGTGTGAAGGATAAGAGGGCAGTGGTTGTGCTATTGTATGTGTGAAGGATAAGCGGGCAGTAGTGCTATGGTATGTGTGAAGGATAAGAGGGCAGTAGTGCTATGGTATGTGTGAAGGATAAGAGGGCAGTGGTGCTATGGTATGTGTGAAGGATAAGATGGCAGTGGTGGTGCTATGGTATGTGTGAAGGATAAGAGGGCAGTAGTGCTATGGTATGTGTGAAGGATAAGAGGGCAGTGGTGCTATGGTATGTGTGAAGGATAAGAGGGCAGTGGTGCTATGGTATGTGTGAAGGATAAGAGGGCAGTAGTGCTATGGTATGTGTGAAGGATAAGAGGGCAGTAGTGCTATGGTATGTGTGAAGGATAAGAGGGCAGTGGTGGTGCTATGGTATGTGTGAAGGATAAGAGGGCAGTGGTGGTGCTATGGTATGTGTGAAGGATAAGAGGGCAGTGGTGGTGCTATGGTATGTGTGAAGGATAAGAGGGCAGTGGTGGTGCTATGGTATGTGTGAAGGATAAGAGGGCAGTGGTGGTGCTATGGTATGTGTGAAGGATAAGAGGGCAGTAGTGCTATGGTATGTGTGAAGGATAAGAGGGCAGTGGTGGTGCTATGGTATGTGTGAAGGATAAGAGGGCAGTGGTGGTGCTATGGTATGTGTGAAGGATAAGAGGGCAGTGGTGGTGCTATGGTATGTGTGAAGGATAAGAGGGCAGTGGTGGTGCTATGGTATGTGTGAAGGATAAGAGGGCAATGGTGGTGCTATGGTATGTGTGAAGGATAAGAGGGCAGTGGTGGTGCTATGGTATGTGTGAAGGATAAGAGGGCAGTGGTGGTGCTATGGTATGTGTGAAGGATAAGAGGGCAGTGGTGATGCTATGGTATGTGTGAAGGATAAGAGGGCAGTGGTGATGCTATGGTATGTGTGAAGGATAAGAGGGCAATGGTGGTGCTATGGTATGTGTGAAGGATAAGAGGGCAGTGGTGGTGCTATGGTATGTGTGAAGGATAAGAGGGCAGTGGTGATGCTATGGTATGTGTGAAGGATAAGAGGGCAATGGTGGTGCTATGGTATGTGTGAAGGATAAGAGGGCAATGGTGGTGCTATGGTTTCCGTCCTACCATATTACCACCACTGCCCTCTTTTCCTTCACACATACCATAGTAGAGGCCCTAGACAACAACAAACGGATATTCTGTCTCTTCCTTGTCCTTTCCAAAGCCTTTGATACTGTCTCCCATCCCCTTCTACTATCTAAACTTTAAAAACTAAATCTAACTTCTTCCCTAGACTGGTTCTCCAGTTACTTATCCTGCATGCAGCAATCTGTCAAATGGCTTTCTTCCACCTCTCCATTTATATCTCTTCCTACTGGAATACCACAAGGTTCCATCCTGGGTCCTCTCCCATTCAATATCTTTACCAACGATCTCTGTACATCCTGTAATGAATCCTCCCTCATCCAATATGCTGATGACTCCACCCTCATCTCTATTTCTGACATTTCAAAACTCCACACTATAACAGTCATTTTTATCCACAGAACAGTGGCTATCCAATACCCTACTAATACTTAATCCCCAAAAGACCAAACTCTTACTCTTTCTGCCCCGATCTCTCATGCACCACAAATCCTCCTTTGAGATTTCATCCACAAATAAGACCATAACCCAACCTGAAGCTCACACAAAACTCTCCAGAGTCATCATTGATAATGAACTCAAGTTCGACCTACACCTGCTCCAATGTATAAAAAAGACAAACCGGGTTGCTATACTGCAATAAAAATTTTCTCACTACTAATGCTAGACTCCCTTGCACAAGCCCTTCTCCTACCCTCCCTCCTATATGTTGCCCTTGTGCTCACTAATATCCAAACCACAACCTTAAACAAACTCCAACTTACCTACCATAAAATAGCCAGATTTGTCACAAAGTCACCTTACAATACACATCACTGCCTTGCTTTAAACTTACTCCAGTGGCTTGAATCCCCCCAGCTTCTACTTCTATCTCAACTTCAAATGCTACATTTCATTCTTAATAAGCCTTCATCCTGTCCTCCTCTCTCTTCCTTTTTCTCTAGTTTTATACCACCTTGGTCTCTCCGCACTTCCAGTCAGCAACAACTACTCACATACCAACCCAAAAAAACTATAGGCAAACTCCTCTATAAACACTCCATTGCACAAGCTTGGAACCAACTCCCTATAGATTTACGTTCCATCATCCACCCAACACACTTTAAAGAAAAACTCAAATACCATTTACTTAACTCAAAACTTTGTCATTGCCAGACACCAACCTAAGCACACCTTTCTTCCTCACTCCTCTCTCACATCTACTCCATCATCTCCTGTTCATGAACATATGTCTTCTTATCTGCTCTACTGATTCAAAACACTGCTTGTATATATGTAAATAAAATGTTGCTTCTCGGGGAAGGGAGGAAATGTGCATGCATTGCTATTACTTCCTTTCATCTATAATTTTTTTGTATAGCCTGTTTTCTGGTTGAATTTAGATGTTGAAATACTTTTTTTTTTTTTTTTTTTTTACATAACTTAGTTTTCTCTCTGTTTGAATTTTCATGTTATAATTTATGAATTTCTGTAATCTTTTCAAGTGTTTGGTGCTTTTCTCCTCGGGTCTCCACTGAAAATGGATCACAAGCTCAGCTGTTCAAACCCAGTTAACAAATGTCAATAAATAAATAAAGATGTTTTATGTTAAGGTGCATTTTCAAAAGTGTATGAAGCCTGAACCTGAAATGTCTGTCATTATTTAATGACTTCAATCCCCAGAGGCTTGCCAGAAAAATATAGTTTTTATGAGGAACAGACCAAAATTATGAGGCAAAAATCTGGACATTTTGTGGAAATCTGGACAGTGGAGATGTATGTTTTTTGAGAATTTAGGAGTGACAATGTAGAAATGCAAGGAAAATCACACTTCCTTTTCTTTAATTTTGCAGAATGTACCTGATTTTTCTTGTATGTTGCTCTGTTCTCTAAGCATATACCAATAGAATGTTTTGCTGCTCAATGGTAGCTCACTGACTGCATTTTTTTCTTCTGGTATATGCTCACTTTACAATGGGCATACTGGCTGGGCTGTCTAATCAGTGTGCCATTTATTGAATAGTAATGAGCTGTTATAATTGCTAATATAGCAACAGGACTGGATCTTTCAGAAACTAGAATCTTTACTTGTGAATATAAAATCATAACTGTAGAAACTATTGTATCCAAGCATTCTACTGATTTAATCTGTATAAATGAGATTTGGAAGTTCATAGCCATAAAACCAATGTTACTCTTTCTACCTATTTATGTACAAAAAAATAATTTTTTTATAATTTCCTTTTGCCCTAACAACAGAGTGAAATGGTGAGGCAGAAAGTGAGTTAGAGAGGAGGATAAAGTGGTGAACGGTTATATAGATTTCTTTATGCAGCGTCCTATGATTCTTCTAATCCAAGGCATGGTATAGATGGTGTCATTCAGTCTATTGAACCAGCTGCTGGTTGACAGAATGTAAAATGTGTTTGATTGCTTCGTTCATCAAAATGTTATTTTGAATGACTGGAAAATAACCTGTTTTTTGGAAAAGTAAGTATGGGATTGAAAATTATATGTTGCAACCTTTAGATATTCTGAAGGTTTTAGCACTGGTGTTAGCAGTGACAATGAGAGTGTAGGCTGGTTAGGATTATGGTAGAGTTAAGTGAGGGCATAGCTGTAGTATAGTGTGTGCGTCACACACTATACTACAGCTATAGTGTGTGCGTCACAGCTCTCGACGATACTGTAGTCTAGTGTTACACTTACATAAATTCATTTTGGAAAGTTAGATGCAGGGTTAACGCTAGAGGGCAATGTTAGATTTAGGTTAACAGGGTTTAGTAATGTGGAAAGGGGAGGCACATCATAGATTTCATGCTCATTTTCTTTGGCATATCTTTCCCATCTTTTTCCAAATATGATGGAAAGCAAGGTGAGTAATATCTGCATAAATCTCACATTCAAAACATATGTGGATCAAGTAATGTTACATTAGTTTTTTTTACATATGTAGGAAGAAATGTCTTCCCTATTTCCCCATAAATATTTAAGACAGATTTCACATGTGCAATTGATACAAGCTTTAAGTACTTTTCTATTTCTTATCTTGTTCACATAATTTCTGCTGTTGAATATTTTGTTTGTATACATCTTTGATCATCTACTATTCAATATTTATTTACTTCCTTTTCATTTTTTTCTTTTTTTAAATGTAATTATTGCTCAGAAAAAAATGCAAATTGTCATCTGTTTGAATGGCATCCCAGTAAAATTATTTCCATCTATTTGCAAAGTTTTTGCTCATCACCACTTGATATACTATATGAGTAGCTTGATATTTACTTTTAAACCAGACTGACAAGATGTTATGATGGCATATTATACATTCTTTGCTGATGTTTAGCTGTTACCACAGATAGAGTGTTGAAAATGATTTTAGTAACTATAAGCAACATATATGCTTTTCATAAAGTTCTTGGTTACCAACTTGTTTGTTCTTCCACACTTCTGCCTGTTTGACAGACCCTGAACTTTAGATATGTTTAAAATAATTTTATATTTAATTCAATAACCACCCTGCTTCTTGTTGAACTTTTAAAACCATTTTTGTGTGTTACTATGTAGCACGGCTGCTTTGTGAATATTTTTAATAAAGTATTAAAGTATTTGTTCAGTTTTCTTTCATTTCTCATATTTTGGTGTTTTGCTAATTTCTGGAGATGTCAAGTCAATATGACAAAATATTATACACTGAATATAAGTTCATAGGATGCAGCCTGGAAGTGGTAATATGAGGAAGATACTAGATATCCTGTATCTCTAGGAAATGAAATGGGCAGGGCAGTGCAGCAAAGCCACTTGGTTTGGGATCCAGAATCTACTAACATGGAGGAGGACAGACTAGAAAAAGTATGCAAATCGTGGTGAGGTAGTTACTTCTGGAGACAGTAAAGGATATCAGTAGAACTAATGAAAGGCTCATAACAATTAAATCCCACTGTAAATGCAAAGCATATGTAATTTCAGCCTTTGCCCTAGAACAAGTTTGTGATGGTGAAGAAAAGTGCATTCTGGCAGAAATTGCAGGACCTACCAGATAAAGCAAGACAATATGAGTTGATGTTTGTAATACGGCACCTGAATGCTTATAATGAGACAGAACAGGATATTATGACAGCATAAATTCATATGGGTGGTTCTATGGGAATAGACTGGAAAAGGTCCCTCAGGCTCTGCCATATACTGCTTGTGAGGGAATGGTTAGTCTTTGCTTTCTTGTAATTTGTATAGTTTCGCTGCCTTCTTCCATTTTGTACATTGCAGTAGATTTTCTTTAATTTGCTTTAATTTAATTCTGCTTCTAATTGCATATTTAAACAGAGGGAACCAGAGCAGTGTTTCTTGTGAGTCTCACAGAAATTAAAATTTTATCCACCCTAGTGCTATTGTGTTTTTAACAAATGTCTCTCTATTTCCCATCCCTTATGCTAATTTGATCACATATTTCCTTCCTTCCTTCTTCAATGTATATTGTCAGCAAGCATAAAATTATCATTTTGTGAAATCACTCTCCTTCAGCTATTTAAATTTATTAGGCATCCCACTGTATTCCATGGAGCCAGAATACTGAGTACCCACCCCTTCCAACATGCATTGTTCCTTTAAAATTAATGGCTCTCCTTTTAGATTGCTAAAGCTTGAGTTACACCCTCTTTCAAAACTAGCTGCTTAGTGCACTCTGCAACTCTTATGATATTAACCTACTTTTCCATCTTAACTTTAAAAATCTGCAACGTCTAGTTCAAAACCATCAATTATTGTAGAGCCCACATTCTGCTTCTCAGTAGTCATCTTGAAATTGTTTCCATTTTGCTTGCAGTTTGAGAAGGAACATAAGGACATTTTCTGGAGACTGCTGATCAACAGAAAGCTTGATAACTGCCTAATGTTGGCTAGCTTAGAATTTGTGCTTATATTTTGCTCCTGGTGAGAGAAGGAGGAGAGGGCACTGATTCTTGATTGTCTCTGACTGGGCAGAAAGTGTGTGTGGGACCTTCTTAATTTGTCTGGTTGCTGTTCAATGCATCTAACATGAAAAGATTACAAGCCTATGAACCCCAACACCATCTGGAACAAGACAGTTAGTTTGGAGTGACAAGCACTGACCTCAAAATTGCAAACCAGATACTCCTGACATTTTATATTCTCAATGCAAACATGTAATCACTAAAAGTGGCCCTGCTACCATGGATATGAACTTTCCCATTATCTCTGTTACCAGCTTGGTGGATATGGGCACATCCTGAGGTAGTGTAGAAATTGCCTTATGTTTACTGACAACCAGTTAATTCTCAAACAAAACAAGTCATGAGGCTGATATTTAAATAATGTCACTGGAGGCAAAGATCTCACATAAAACCACTCCGTATGTGAATTAGGTTGTCAATAATATGCTACAGTCATTGGTTTACCTCCATATGGGAGAGAATTGCTTGTGCAAAGATGTAATAGATCGATGAATATGAACGAATTACAAAAAGTGTAGTGGGCAAAATGTAAAAAATTGTTACGTGTAATTCTGAATTTCAAACCCACCAAAGGTTTGACAATTAACAGTACTCATACTCAATATAATATCACGGTATTTGGAAATCATTCAGAATATGGAAAATATTGGTTAATTTCTGTCTGCAAAAAAAAATCAAACCAGATAATATAGATGATAAGTGCCATGATTTGCCAACAATCCTCCAAATCCTCCTTTCAGCAACATATCTGCAGGCAGTATATGCGCAATACATACCAGCATTTTTGCTTTTTTTTTTTTAAAGTTTTAAATTTATTATGTGATTTCACTTTCTAGTGAAACCAAAAAAGTGTGTGTGCGTGTGTGTATGTATATATATATATATATATATATATATATATATATATATATATATATATATATATATATATATATATATATATATATATATATATGGGAGCACTTTACATGTTTACATGCTTGAATTACTGAAAGCTCAAATTGCATATGGTCGGGCCCATATGCTCAAGCTTTCAGTAACTTGAATGTGTAAATTGTTAAAAAAAATATCACTTCACTTACCTTAAAACATTACTTAGACATAGGCAAGGTCCCCTGTATGCTCTGTGTGTTAAGTAATGTTTTCATTTTCTTTGCGATGCTGACAGGAAATGGGAAATCTCCCGTTTTGCACTTCTGCATACAGCGCAAAATGGGGTATTTCCCTTTTCCCCACTGTAGTGCGATCTCAGAGTTGGTATATTTAAGTAAGGGGCATATGGGGGGCACATTCCCCCACATGGGGGGGGTGCAGGGATTGACTTTTTGTTTTTTTTTACATTTCATTTTAGAAGTTCGAGTTTCCGAAACTCTAACTTATGGTCTTGACCATATGAAGTTCGGGTTTTTGAGAATTCGAGCTTCTAAAGTAAATCTATATATATATATATATATATATATATATATATATATATATATATATATATATTACACACACACATACACACAAATATATATATATATATATATATATATATATATATATATATTATTACATATATATTTGTTATATATACACACACACATTTTATATATATATATATTATATATATATATATATATATAGATATAGATATAGATATATAGATATATATATTTATACACACACACACACACACATATATAGGTTTACTATGGTAAGGTCGAAACAGGGAACATTGACCCAAGTCCGCGAAAGCAACAATGTCGAATCCCAACATTGTCGAACTATGACTCAGCTTCGACTTCGGAATGGGCTTTGACATGGGTGAGATTCGTACTTCAACAATGTCTGGTTCGACTTTGTCGCCGTACGGCCTCCGGACTTTGAAGTGATTGACCCATGTCAACCTTAAAATAATAATAATTATATATATATATATATATATATATATATATATATATATATATATATATATATATATATATATATATATATATGTATAAATCCAGTTAAATGTCAATATATATTGCATATAAAAACAAAAAGAAAACTGGAACCACAAGTAGCTTGGTTTATTCAGATTTCTAACAGGTGACTAGTGGATATCAGAGTAAATGACAAAGAATGGAATGAGCAGTGTTGCAATACTAGTTCCACGAATCCCCGTGCTGTACATTCATCTTCTCATCTAACAATCGCTCAAAAGCAGTCTCTTTATCCATCAACTGTCTTATTTTAAGTGGTGATGGTAAACAAGATAGCAATCTGCTTTGCAGGTCTTCACATGATTTTGTTCAAGTTGTATAGCATTAAGGACATCCAGCACAAACAGTTTTTGTTTACCCATTAAACTACATAACCATCTATGCCAGCCTCCCACATAATTTTGACTGCAAGGATAACCGAATCCACAGGTGTCATACTGATTCCAAAATGAAATTTTAAAAGAGGTGGTGACCTTTGCGAGGGGATACCTTGCATACCATAACATCTTGAATGACCTGAAATGTAATTCTCCTTGAAAAATGTGCATAATGCTTTTCCAACATCTAGCATATCATTCTCCATCTCTGAAAAAGCATTTGGAATATCTTCCAGTGCAATAAATGCCAGAGCCAATATTTCTTTACTCAGCATAGAAAAGGAGATACTAGTACCAAACTCTGTAACTAAATTTAATTTCTGAATTTGCCGCCATACATTTTGACACAAATTGAACCAACCATTAGCTGCAGTATCACTTAAATGCTTTTTGATGCAGTTTACCGCTCCTTTTTCAAACTCTGTCAAGATAGTATTTTGAGACAAATGGAGTGCATAACATGTGCATAATCCAATAAGAAGTGTCCAAAATGTATCATAACATTCTTCGGTCTTACTAGGCGAAATATTGTAAACAGCAGGCACTACTTTTCTGCTTTGACTATCATCTAACACACAATGTATACCATAGACTTACTTGGCAACATTCCCTTGTGCTAACTGGGAATTGTACCATCAGCAAGGATTTACTCAGATCATCATAACATTTTCAAATCTGCCCCTGTAGTAATTACTAGAATATTCTTACCACCTTGCACACCATTAGACTGTTCTATAACAAAACTACCATGTCTAATAGGTAGCATATCAGGTGTTAAATTCTTTAATGACAACATATCCTAGAACATGGTAACTTTCTTCTTATATAACTTTGTAATGTGGTAATTCTATATGTTATGTAACTTGTTTTGTGGAGCTTTTCTTCCCGGGCCTCCACTGAAAATGGGCTCTCGAGCCCAGTGGACCTCCCCAGTCAACAAACTGGAATAAATAAATAAATAATATCTCACTTTAGTGATGCACTGTTTCAAAGCAATAGTGTTCAGCAATTCATTTATAACAGCAGTGGAGGTACTTGCTAACACTTCTAAGACTATCTTACAGGAGTCTGGTAGGGAGTGTTCTGCACATCTCTTAAGGCTTTCATGAACCTTAAATAACTCTGTCTTAATGATGTCTGGGGCATAATAGCAACTGCTTTTCCATAGCTTATAACTGTCAGCACCACTCTCAGTAATGCAGCTACCTTTACACCTACTCTTATTTTTCCAAATACACCAGTATTTCTTTACAGCCACAGTTTTTTTTCAAAATAGAACTGATAGCCATCTACTAGTAGGACATGTCCCTCTTGAGTTTTAACAATGCAATATATGCTGTCAAGTGTGACCGGGATTTATTCTGACATACCTGGTTCCTCAATCAGTAAATACAATTTTAAAAACCTATTTACACTGTCTTCATACATGAGATATAACTGTACAGGTTACAGTGTCTGAACATCTTACAACGTATGTCTTACCTGCATCTTTTAAGTAACTATCAGTAATCACTGCAGTAATTACCATAGAATGCACAACAAACAGTTATGAAGTCTTTATTTACGAAGTTTACCATGCACTCAAATTGTACAGCTTACGTATTCACATGTTGTATTGTGCGACCAATCATAACATCACACAGAAAACAACAAATGTCTTTTATTTGAGTTACACAGTGCATTCGCTCTTTTGAATTCACAATTATTTTGACATTTCATTATGTTGCCATTGTACTTTTGGACTTTTAAACATGGCACAATGCGATCACAACCTTATGAAGGTAAACCACGCTCATCACACACAGTTCAAAGTTGTCCCATAGACTCTCATATGTAGAAGGACTTAAATGCAGCCTTCCCAAGGTGAAGTATAAGTACTCTCAGCAGCTCCAAATGTTGTTCTTCAAAACAAAACCCACATCAACACATGTAACAAATTGCAATATCTCATGGTGCCTCTACTTCTAAGTCCATATGGCAAGCCACCACACAATCCAGCATTCGGGTTACTGGAGAGACTATTGTGGGACAAATTGATGTCCCTGTCATCAGGCTGAGTAAGGAAAAAGTCACAGTCACTTATCACGAGCCACGATTTGCACATTATCATTGAACCACAAGTGCCAGTATGACTCAATCACAGTTCATGTGGGTGTAAATGATTTGAGACGTACCTCCCTAGACTACATGAAGAGAGACATCAGATTTCTCCAAATATGTATGCCAGGCTGTCTTGAGCCTAGTACTGAGCAGCATTTTACCTTTTCCAAGGATGATGCCATAATATGAACAATGATTGACTAATAATTGACTTAGTTTCTGGTGTCATTTTAAGAGGTTACAGTGTTTGTCAGCACAGAAGGAGATGGTCAACAGACTGTGCTACTTTGCCAGGGATGGTCTGCACTTCTCCCCTCTAGGCTTTCAAATATTAGGTAAAACAATGTCCTTCCCCACGGTGCCTTTTTTTAGGCAGTGCCAAAGTACTTCTGACATAGCAAATCAAAACCTAGGAAATGTAAATGTGCTGCTGCTCAGTGCTAGGAGTCTAAACAACAAATTCTACTCCCTACAAGTTCTCTTCAGATGAGGGAATGTTGATGTTTGTGCAGTCACAGAGACATGCTTTAAAGCTATGGAGAGCACACTGACAGTGCAAGGCTATGTATTCTGTACATTTAGACCAGCTACTACACAGACAGGGACTTAAGGTCGTAATGTCTTGACATATCAAAAATGAATACATCTCATGGCTGCTCAATAAGACCAGTACACGTTTGAGCACCTCTACATTCAAGTCACCATAGGCAAAAATCCTAAGCCAATTCCATGCAAACTATGGGTCCCCTTCTATGACCCAGGAAACCCATAACATGTATTTAAACTAATTAGAAACACTGACCATCCAAACCAATACCATATTCAGGGGGACTTTAATTACCTCACTATTAAATGGAATCACATACGACTCAAAACTGGAAGACACTGAGATGCCTGGGTTTTGTAAACACAAAACCACTGGATCAAATTGTCAATATGCCAGCCAGAGTCACAAACATACTGGATCTAGTCCTTGCTTATAAGGGACAGTGCTGCACACCTCCTAGTGTAATGCCTTCTCTAGCAAAGTCAGACCACAAAAAGGTCGCCTTTGAAGTAAAAATAAAACCTGAGCTAGCCTTGGAATCTTCAGGAACTACTCTAAGCCTAATTTCCGATTATTAAGTGCAAACCTGGCAGAATTTCAAGCCCAAATAAACCTTGAGAGCACTGCTGCCTATACAGAACTGTTCAGAGACACTATTCAAGCATATTAATAACTGCATAGAGGTAGCTGTGCCCACCAGGAAGAAGTACAGAACTAACAAAAAACAAGCCACCCTGGTGTAATCACAACATCAATAGACTGTATAATGGAAGGAATAAAATCTTGGCAAAAATTAGGAAGTGTAGCACCCACCAGGATAAAATCAACCTCATCAAACCAAACTCAGAGGACAGAGTCTACCAAAGCCAAATTTGAGGCAAATTTGGCCTTCCAGGACAAGTGCAGCCACATGGCATTCATTAGATGCATCTGCAACCTCAAAGGAAATACACAACTTTGTGCAAAGCTCATTGCTAAATGAGTCACCTATAATGAGCCAGAGGATATAGCAAATCTTTCTCTCTCTCTCTCTCTCTCTCTATTCCATACATGTCAGTAAGCACATCAGGCAATGAGCACCCAACTCCAGGCACTCGTTTCTGTAGCAGTTACAGTTTTACCAGCAGACAAACAAACCGCAGAACCTCTTGCTGTGAGGTGGCAATGCTAACCACTGCACCACCCATAGCAAATGTACTGGAAGAAAATACATCTCTAATATTGCCCCTCTATCCCCCCAACCCTCCCTCAGGAAATACCATCAAATATAACTCCCGCTACTATCACAAGGGGACAAGTCCTCAATGCCAAGAAGACTGCATCAATGAACTTTTACAATATCCCAGGAATCCTTCTAAATAGCAAGAAACATGACCTATCATGCACTCTGAAATTGCTTTTTTACCATATTCCCCAAACAAGTTTTGTGTCTCACAAATCAAGGACAGCAACAATCATCTCTCTGCACAAAGGTGTACCAACTATGACAATGGAAACTACAGACCCATAAGTCATACTAATATAATTTGCCTTAGAAAGAATTATCATGGAAATGATCAATAATGGAAATGATCAATAATGGAAATAGGAAAACTCCAAACACTGGACCCAACCCAATATGCTTTCAACAAGGGCAGATCATGCAAATTCAACCTGGTGGACTTCTTTGAGAAGGTTGCCAAAAAAATGTATGAGGGCAAAACAGTTGACATTGCCTTTGTTTACCAGTCCAAAGCATTTGACACAAATACCTCACTCAGCCATTGATTAACTCAGGATACCCAAGTGGCTCTCGTAGAGGACCCAGGAAGAATTGGGCAGTCCACCTCTACAAAAGGCCAATAACAAGTGGAGTGTCCAAGGGATCACTCCTGGGGCCACTCCTTTTTGGCATTTACGTCTCAAGTCCAGGCCAATATCAAGAGCTTCTGGCTGACTAAATGTGCAGATGATTGCAAATTAGCAGCATTCATATAATCCCCGCAGACACATTCACATAATTTGCATCAAAGCCATAGACTAAAACTAAATGCCAAGAAATGGATAATGTTATCCTTTGGGAAATCAACCAGCCTGGTAATGATCATATTAACAGCACATCTTAAAAATCTATCCAGTAGTCAGGGACTTGGGGACACACAGAGTAATCCAGCCTTAGATCATTATGGATCTACAGTAGTGAGGAAATCATTCTATGTTGTGCAACTCTTAAACAAAGGTATGGAATCTAGGTCCAAGGAGGTCATTGTTCCACTGTATTCAGCATTCATCAGGTGTATCATGAGTACCATCCCTGTACCTGACCAGGTACATCCAACAATTGTAACATCCACAGAGGTTTCTCACTAAAAGAAAGAAGGGCATAAGTAACATGTCCTGTATAGACAGTCTCAAAGCCCTATGCCTGTATTCTCTCTCATACAGGTTTTTGAAGGGTGGTCTATGCTTGGCACACAAGTCACTGTCAAATCCTAGCCTGATGGACCTCCTGCATCTCTGCAAAACAAACAGCCCCAGAATTACCCATTTTAAAGACTTAAACCTTGCCTGTGATAGAAATAGAACCTGCTGAACAGAAAGGTATGTATTCCAGATACTGGTCTTTCTCTGGAACAGGCTCCCCATCCACATCAAACAGAGTTCCTCCATAATCCAAGTCAAGTGTAACTTGGACAATTGGATGGGGAACAAGAAATTCATCCCTGGTTTGATATCTTACTCTCTTGTGGGTACAGACAAATCTAAATAAATAGAACAGAATTTATAAATAAATAAATAGTAGTAAATGACCCATCTCCCAGGCCCTGCTTGTAAATGTTTCATCTCCCAAACCCCTGGTTACACTGATCAAGGGTACCAGAACTTTTCAGAGATTTTGAGATAAATAGCTAGGCTTAAAATGACCCTAATATTTGTTAGATTAGTACAAACCTATAAACCTATGTGCTGCCATTCTATACTTCTATCTGGCAAATGAATTAATGCAGGCTAACGCATGATTGAGCAAGAGAGTCAGTAACAACGTAACTTATTAGAGTGGCCAATATGCAACCCGGCTAGACTTGTGTATACTAAAGAAAGGCCACTGAATTAGAAACTGCATAGCCATCCATAGTGAAACACTAATCTCCTCACAGCACAAACAACTGGTTGCCACAATCAGAAGTAAAAAGTTGCCAGAGAAGGCTCTATGGTTGACAGAGAACAGGCTAAAAATCTGAAAGTTGACTAGAGTGAAAGCACAAGAATTTAAGGAAATACTTCTGGCTCTAGCACCTCAGTAAAAGAGAAGAGAGTCTATATTATTTCTTCAACAGCTTAGGTTGTCGAATGCTTAATGATCAACACTGAAGCGTCGAAGTTTCAAAATCGTGAATGGCCATATAAGCGAATTCGCTAGGCTGTCCGGAAATAAAATTAACTTTTCGACCTAAATATAGCGGCCCACACCACCCCTAACTAAATACACCAACTCTAAGATCGCTCTACATTGGGGAAAGGGAAAATCCCGGATAACGGCCAAGCGAATTCTTTCCCGAGGAAAGAATTCGCTTATATGACCTTTCGCGATTTTGAAACTTCAGTGCTTATCGTGATCATTGAGCATTCGACAACCTTAGCTGAAGAAATACAGACCCAGAGAAAATAAGTATTAAAGGAGAATGACAATATCTCATGTATAAAGACTATAGAAGACTTGTGGCGAAGACAAATATGAAAAGTTAAATATATACATCTATAACCATTAATAACAGATGCCAGTAAATCTGTAAACCAGTCCAAAAGGCATCATATGGAAGGAGTACTTCCAGCTGCTTCTGAATGAATAAAGCCCCACAGAAACTGTACTACCCCCTCCCAAGCATACAATGAATGATGGAGAAGATCACACCATAGATGAAGTAAGAATAATGCTAAGGAAAATAAAATCTGGGAAAGCAGCAGGCTCAGCTGAGGCCAAAGCAGATATGATGAAATTGGTGGGTGGGTTAGGGGATTAGTGTCTAAAGAAGGTACTGATCATGTTGTGTAGAGAAATAAATGGAGACTAGGCATTATAGTGCCAGTGTGCAAGAAGAGGAGGATGATTCACTTATATGGCCAGCAAAGTGCTGCAGAGGGCAACTGATAAATAGACAAGAAGTAAGATGGACGAAGAGCAGTTTACATTTACATCAGAATGCAACACAACTGATCCTTTATTTGCAATGAGAGATAGTGGAGAAGCAAGATACAGCGAGAGATGCTCATCAGGATTTCTTACGCATGTGACAAGATCTTAAAAAAGCTGATTTAGTGTCTCGTGATGGTTTAATCTCCTGGAAACTTTTGCAGAATTACTGCAAGCTATGTAAACAGATCCAATGACACATATATGAATAGTGTTTGGACTCAAAGATGGATTCTATTGTGTTTTACAACATCATGTGACTGATTAGTAACACTAGTCTTAGATATTTTCATTGCACTATAATACATGTTTTGTAGATATGCATAGGCCATGCAGTTGAAAGATTCCTGAACAGACAAGGAAGCTCAAAATGATTTTCCAAGCAGACATTTAGCAGAGTAGTTTTACTGAGGGAGGGTTTCACCTTTAGCACCCTTGTTGCTATTTATAATCATTTCCTGTTTATGGGCACCTCAAGGTCATAAAAAATACCTGTATGCATTGTATCGTCATCTCATCAAATCTATAACTTTATTTCTCTAAACTGAAATTTTCCATTTTCAGCAGAATTATAACTGAGGTCATTTTCTTCTATGTGAACAAACAGTCCTTAGATTTTAATATGATTTCTGCATATTTAGATTTACAAAAACATGCATTTCAAATTATTTCTCTGCCTCTTCAAGTATGCATTGTAATGTATAAACCAAGTAAGAAGTCCAGTAGTGCACAGTTTCCTTATGTTATTCATGCCATAGCCCATCAAAATTAGGAATCTCTCATTTTCTTTAGTCTTCTGTTGCCTTCTGTACTATTTGCATTCTTTTAATCTTTAAACATTTTCTGTCATCTCTCCATCTTTTATATCAATCCTTATCCTATCTTTGAAAAGGATTCTGTACAATTTGATACTAGTATTATATCATGAGCGTCTCCACTCACCTTGCAGCACATTTCCTACAAAAGTAACATATTTGTCGTATTTTCTTTTCTAATCTTGCAGTTCTGTTGTAGAGATATCCCTGTCCCTGTTCTTCTTCTACCTGTCCTAAGCAAATCACTCCTTTTGGTTTAACTTGAGACTAATATTTCAAACCTATGATATTATTTCTATTGAAATAATAATTAAAAGTAAGAGCGCATTTGGTGCATAACAGATAACCTATGGACAACGGATCACAGACCCTCATAGTCTATGGTCAATGCAGTGAGGTAAGTACTTCATCTGTCAGCCTCTCTGCATTGATGGTGATGAAAGTAAGGATGTAAACTGTAGAAGTGTTTAAAAATATATACTGTAGATGGAAAATAGAAGCACCCAGTGTTTGAGAGGAACAGATGATGCTGCTTTAGTGGACCTGGTTCACAAAAGGTTGTAGTTAATTTTGCATGCATGATACAATCACAGAGTATAATTTACATTAGAGAAGGGTGGCACAGTGGAACAGTGAATAGTGTTGTCATCTCACAGCAATAGGTTCTCTGTTTCTATTCTTGGCTGGGGTGCCTTCTGTGTGGAGTCTGCATGTCCTCCCTGTGTTTCCATAGCATTTCTTTGGGTGCTCTGGTTTCCTCCCAAATTCCAAAGACGTGCATTACGTGATTTGGATGCTGTAAACTGACCATTGGCGTGAGTGTGCATGCAGCTGTGTGGTATGGAAGAAATGCCAGGGTTAGTCACCTGGCAGTGTGGCTGTAAATGATCATCTGTTCAAATGACATCCTGAACATGTGTGCAAAAAATAGGAAAAGGGGTTGTGAATGGATGGACAAAGCTTTCCCCCCACACTATATGCAACTTTTACCAGGCTGTTCTGCTAGTGCAAAAAGATAACTTGTGTGTGTTTTAATGCCTTGTCATGTTTTGCTGTTTAGTTACAAATTACTACAACATTGCATGTGCTTGGAAAATGTAAATGCACTGACAGTACTAACAATCATTGCTGAGATTCTTTCTATACTAAATCGTTACTAAAAAAAGTTTGAGTCATATTTATATTCATAATATCAGCTGTTGTGAAGCGTCTTTGCTTCTGTGTAATACTTCATAAAATATCACTAAATTTATTACCAATCCAGTAGTCATCTGCTTTGTACTGATTTTTTTTTTTTTTTTGCAAAATTTTAAGGTCTCCTTTGAAAAGGGTTCTTATGCAGATCTGTCCACCTAGTGGATTGACACACAATTACTTAATACACTAATTAAAGGATATAAGTAAATGTCTTTAACAAATAATTTGGAGTGGCAAATTATAACAGTTAATCATTCCTGTGTAAAAAAAAGTTAATCATTCCTGTATATATAAAAAAAAGAGTAAAAGGTAAAACAAACTTTTCCTTGACTGATAACATTCTAATTTAAATTTAGAAAATGCACTGCAACACCCAGCATGAAAGAGGCAGAGTTAAAGACTTCAACATTTTCAGTTTTATATATTGTATGTACTTTAAGGTAGGTGCTGTTTTGTCTAGTCCTTCAAGTATCTTACTCAAGAATTCTTGACAAATAGTTCTCTGTAAACCAGGCATGTTAATACTGCTAGAAAAAAATGTATGGTATCAGAAGTATTTTTGTAGAAGTTTGCAATCTGTGAAGAAACACTGGGAGGCACAGTGCAATTTAATGAAGTGATGTGGACATCTATTTTATAAAGTGAACTATGATTTACTGTTTTCCAATTTTCATGCTAATTATAAAATAACTAGTTTAATAAATTCTAAAATGGCTTACTGATAGCTAATTGCCTTTTGGTAATTAGTGTATTTTTACAGTATAACATTCCCAACATATATTAATTCATAATGCGTGGCGTATGTTCATTGTAAACATCATTTTTCTGATTAAATGCATTGCATCATAAATCACTGTGCCATTGCAGTGTCATAGTCACACATGGAAAAATAAAAATATGCCTATAATAATGATAATGCTTACTGCAGAACATACTTAACATGCGCTTCTTTTTAAATTAACACCTATGAACAAACCACAGCGTGGGCTCAAGTCCTAATTAACATTGCACCATCATCTCATAACTGAGTTTGCCTTCTAGTGTAAAAGATGCTATTTTTACTAGAAAGATCGAGAGTTTTCAAAGCTGAATTATAATCCACAAAGGTTTCTTGTCAGCCATAAAGACAAACACCATGTTAATGAGAGTTTGTTAATTTATCAAATGAAGGAAAGTATCAGCAGGGTATCCGTAATACTCCAGCTGATGTAGAACTCATCCACCATTTGAATTAATGTCAGAGATAAATGATTTCCCTGTAGTGTTTATCATGCTCACTGGGAAAATTAAAATGTCATAACATGATTAAGTATTAAAGTAGTAGTATCATCTACCTAAACCTGCCTGTGTTGCATTAAATAATTATACAGCATTTTCCATGCATCTTCTGCTACTTGTCTCCGCTCATAAATGCACTGAAAAATAAATCGTAATAAAATTGCAAAATCAGTTACAGAATTCAGCAGGTAACTCTAAAATAGCAGGTTTTAGTAGCTCTAAAGATTAACTTAAATTAGTGAAATGTCAGAATATTTTTGAAATGTTTTTCATCACTTGCGTTTCATTTGTCAAGAAGACATTTGTGTCGATTTTTGGAAGTGCAAAACATAATTCACAACTGACTTTTCATTTTATATAGGCTGGCTATTGCATGAAATCATTGCTGCAGATTTAGCTACAGTTTCATGAGGCAAAACTTTTAAAACTGGTAAAATCACAATCTGTATAACTTAAGATTATCTTATAAGTAAATTAAAATTTCCTCTCACAGCTCTCACAGTAATAATATGCTTAAAGATACAATGAGTTTATTTCATAATGTAATCCATGCTGTTCTTTCACTAAATAAATCATTCCAAAGATTAAAACATGCTGTTCTGATAGCACATGCCAACGTTGCATTATAGAATCCATAATAAGCCATAAGGTGAAAAAAATATACTGAATGATCTGTACCAAAATGGTGTGAAAAATAACTGATGACTGTTTACAATCAAGGGTTAGTTTGCTAAAGTATCAACATTTCTCTGAGTGAATAATTTGAATATGAATCTGGGCCCCGATTCTAAAAGACTTGTTCTTAGTGTAACTGACCACTTGCGTTGAGAGCAGGTATTTCGGAATCTGGTCCCCATAGCAAGCTTTTCATAGATAGTCCTTACACCAAAGTAAGTTACTTAAACTGAGAGCAGGTGTTTCAGAATTGGGGCAGACATATACACTGAGAGCACTTCTTCTGGAATGTGGCCCTAGAGTTCAAACTATATCCTGCCCTTCAGATTTCTTTGAATTACTGTATTTTTTTTCTTTTCAGAAACGAGTGCTATTTTCTGACAAACTGTGTGGATATTCAAAATAATGGAAGCAATTGATAATATAGTAGTAGTGTATGATCTAAATTCTATACTTGCAAAATATCAAGAGTTGTCTCAGATTTAAAGCCAAGCTACTCTTACATATGGTGGTCTAATCCTGGTGTTCTGAACCATTAGCATGAAGCTGTATCATAGCTGCTACAACTACATTCTCTAGGAGCGATAAGAAATTCTGATAGATAGCCACAGGTGTCTGCAAACCCCTCCCCAAAAGTACTGTGCAAAGCATATGGCAATACAGCTAAAGCAGCAATGTCTAATCCACCTCTATAAGCCCTGCAAAATATACATGGAGCAAAAGAATATATGCAGGTATGTATAAATGTAATGTTGGCAGGGCATGGTATTGAGATACTGTGCATCACTTAACTACACATGAAAGGGTTGGTGGTGCAGGGTACACCCATCACTGTTGGCTCAGGTGACTTGAGGCACATTAATACATGGTTGAAAGTAAACACTGTATGCTTAAAGTTCGTTGGAGTTGACATGAGTACAGCAGACATCTCTGTCATCTTTTGTGTGCAGGGTGTGTGAGTGATTATGTGACCGTGTCAGTTCTCTCTCATAAATGGGTGTGATAATAATAGAGGCCAGTAATGACACTGATGCTGTGACTCTGATGGAGGGATACCTGTTCAGGTCCTGCTTTTTTGGATCCATGCTACTTGAAGGTTCTGGATTCTGGCCTCCCGTGACATGGTGACAGAATGTGATACCACTGGAAACTCAAACATAGACTGTGCTATCTGTGATGGCTTTTCTAGTTGTTCACACTGAGTATGCATATTTCACTGGCCAGGAAGATGATTATTCTCTCCCTGGACATAAACATGGCAGCAATGTGTACCGCCATAGACTTCATCAGACCTATTATGTTATGGTCCTTGGACTCCATAGTGTGGTGGTAATGCTTTTTTTTTTTTTTTCAGAAACGGAGATCTATATCGTCACCAATAACATGTATCATTGCTGTGCGGAGTCTACCTTTAGTGTGCATCCGACTACAAAATCATCTTCAGCAATGGGTGTAGGGCCACTTAGGAAGGAGACTAACAGTGCATTTGCATTCCGAAACTGTGATTGAGTCTGTATTTCAGCATCATTGGTAGATGTCCCTCCTTATCATTGCTGCAGTGTTCCTTACAAAAGTGAGATCCCACTGAGAATAACCTTATATCCGGCCAGTATACTAAAGTCTTGGATCCTTCCAAGTGCTGTACTTCAGATGTATGTAATATGTCTGAGGCATAAGGTACATAAGGGATGTACAAACACCAAAACCTCAGAACTTCTTTGCCACCAGTATAAACACCATTTTTGAATTCGGTCTGTAAGTTTTTAGTCGTGCTGAATTGGCTACCTAGCTTAGTGCAGATAATTACCCTGTTGAAAACTCTTACTTGGTTTTACTTCCTTGATTATTTGTGTTACGTGTCATCCAGCAAGGGAAAAAGGTGAATATGGAGGAGGGGATAAATTTTTCCATAAGGGCAGACTTGGAGTGCCTTTTCTGCTTAAGTGCTGATCCTGATCAAATGCAGCACCTTTGTACACCAGACCTCAGATAGCCATCTGGCGTCTGTCTGTGTATTGGGAAAACCAACATCTGAAGTTGTTGGCTCAGGAAACTATGCCTTCTGAATCTGCCAGCCTTGACATTCAGCTGCATTCAAAAGAGAAGTCTAAGAAAATGTGCTTTGAGACTTTTGCTGTCCACCTTCTACTGGATATTGTCATAGGATGAAGAGTCAAAGAACCATCTAGTTCCAATTTCTGCTCCCTCTATTGTGATCCCATTGGAGGTCAACACAGAGCTTGCTATTTACATGTCCACAGAGGTTGAGCCTATATCTGCTGCAGATGAGAAGGGTGAGCCATGTCTGATTATCTCAATGGGCCTAGGAATATCCCCAACATACTTGTTACAGAAGAATTATCTGGTTCCCTTATTGAACTTAGCATAAAGAACCTCCTAAGCTTAAGGTGGAGGTTCACATTGAAAAAACAAAAGATTAGGCCATGGACCCCCCCCCCCCCAAAAAAAAAGTGGAAGGATTTCACTCAGGGTCTTTAAGGCCCTTATGGCCTTAAAACCCACTCAGGGTTTGTCAATAATGTCACCTCTTGCTTTCTCATCAAATACAGCTATAATGTTGCTGCTGATGTCTCTTCTCAGGTAGCAGTGCTAGAGTTGTTTATCAGGAAGTCCTCCTGACTTCAGCTGCAATCCCTCCCTGAGGATACTAAGGCCAAATTGTAAGACACTCTGATGGACGCAC